>NW_028125051.1:0-129997 GCF_965194825.1 Balaenoptera physalus
CCTCACTCTCACTCTCCCTCAATCAGGCTCCCCCTCACATTCACTCACCTAGACTCACTGTAACCCTCCCTCACTCAGGTCTCTCTAACCTTCCCTCCCTCAGTTTCCCTCTCTCCCTCACTCAGGCTCCCTCTCTCCCTCCCTCACTCAGTTTCCCTGGGAACCACTCTCACTCAGTCTCCCTGGAAACCTCTCTCATTCAGGCTACCTTTCACCCTCCCTCACTGTGACCTCGCTCTCATCCTCCATTACTCAGGCTCCCTCTCACCGTGACTTATTCGGGTTCCCTGTCACACTCACTCACTCGGGCTCCCTCTCACCCTCCCTCACTGGGGCTCCCTCATACCCTCCCTTACTCAGTCTGCCTCTCACACTTCCTAAGATGGAATCCCTCTCTCCCTCACTCAGTCTCCCTCTCTCCCGCCCTCACTCCGTCTCCCTGGCAACCTGTCTCACTTAGGTTCCCTCTCACTCTCCCTGATTGTGACCTTGCTGTCACCCTCCATCACTCAGGGGCCCTCTCACCTGCTCCCTCACACAGTTCCTCACTCAGGCTCCCTCATACACTTCCTATTTCAAGCTCCCTGGCAACCTATCTCACTCAGGCTCCCTCTCACCCTCACTCATTTTGACCTCGCTCTCACACTCCCTCCCTCAGGCTCCCCCCACCTTCAATATCCTACACTCCCTGTAATCCTCCCTCACTCAGGCCCTCTCCCCTTCCCACACTCAGTTCCCTGTCGCACTCACTCAGGCTCCCTCTCACCCTCACACACTTGGACTCACTCTCACACTCACTCACCTATGCTACCACTCACGCTTCCTCTCTCAGTCTCCCTCACAACTACTGTCACTCAGGCTGCCTCCCTCCATCCCTCATTGTGATCTCGCTCTCACCCTCCATCATTCACACTCCCACACACACTGATTCACTCGGGCTCCCTGTCACCCTCACGCACTCGTGATCCCGCTCACCCTCACTCACTCGGCTTCCTCTCACCCTCACTGGGGCTCCCTCACACCCTCCCTCACTCAGGCTCCCTCAGAACCTCTCTCACTCAGGCTCCATCCCACCCTCCCTCATTGTGCCCTAGCTCTCACCCTCCAGCACTCAGGCTCCCTGTCACACTCACTCACTCGGGATCCCTATCACTCTCCCTCACTTGGGCTCCCTCACACTTTCCCTCACTCAGGCTCCCTCATACCCTCCCTCACTCAGGCTCCCTTTCACACTCCCTCTCTCAGACTCCGTCTCTCCCTCACTCAGGCTCCCTCTCTCCCTTCCTCACTCAGTGTCCCTGGCAACCTGTCTCACTGAGGCTCCCTGTCACCCTCCCTCATTGTACCTCGCTCTCACCCTCCTTCCCTGTGACCTCGCTCTCACCCTCCCTCACTCAGGCTCCCCCTCAACTTCACTCACCTAGACTCCCTCTAATCCTCTCTCACTCAAGCTCCCTCTCACCCTCCCTCACTGTGACCTCGCGCTCTCTCTCCCTCACTCAGGCTCCCCCTCACCTTCACTCACCTAGACTCCCCGTAACCCTCCCTCACTCCGTTCCCTCTCACCCTCACTCACTCGGGTTCCCTCTCACCCTCACTCATTCGGGCTCCCTCTCACACTCCCTCCCTGGGACTCCCTCTCTCCCTCACTCAGACTCCCTCTCTCCCTCCCTCACTCAGTCTCCCTGGCAACCTGTCTCACTTAGGCTCCGTCTCACTCACCCTCATTGTGACCTCGCTCTCACCCTCCCTCACTCCGGTTCCCTTACAACCTCTGTCATTCAGGCTCCATGTCACCCTCCCTCACTCAGGGCCCTCTCACCTTCCCTCACGTAGAATCCCTCACACAGTTCCTCACTCAGGCTCCCTCATACACTCCCTATTTTAAGCTCCCTGGCAACCTCTCTCACTCAGGCTCCCTCTCACTCTCACTCATTTGACCTCGCTCTCACACTCCCTCCCTCAGGCTCCCCCTCACCTCACTATCCTACACTCCCTGTAATCCTCCCTCACTCAGGCCCTCTCCCCCTCACTCACTGGGGTTCCCTCTCACCCTCACACACTCGGACTCACTCTCACACTCACTCACCTATGCTACCACTCACCCTCCCTGTCTCAGGCTCCCTCACAACTACTGTCACTCAGGCTGCCTCCCTCCCTCCCTCATTGTGATTTCGCTCTCACCCTCCATCATTCAGGCTCCCACACACACTGACTCACTCGGGCTCCCTGTCACCCTCACTCACTCGTGATCCCACTCACCGTCACTCACTCGGCTCCCTCTCAGCCTCACTGGGGTTCCCTCACACCCTCTCTTACTCAGGCTCCCTCAGAAACTCTCTCACTCAGGCTCCATCCCACCCTCCTTCATTGTGCCCTAGCTCTCACCGTCCATCAGTCAGGCTCCCTGTCACCCTCCCTCACTCAGGTCCTTCTCGCCTTCGCACACTCAGTCCCTCTCGCCCTCACTCAGGCTCCATCTCACCGTTACTCACTGGGGTTCCCGCACCCTCACCCCTTTGGGCTCGCTCTCACACTCACTCACCTATGCTCCCTCTCTCCCTCACTCAGACTCCCTCTCTCCCTCCCTCCCTCTGTGTCCCTGGCAACCTGTCTCACTCAGGCTCCCTTTCACCCTCCCTCATTGTGACCTCGCTCTCTCCTTGCATCACTTAGGTTCCCTGTCACCCTGACTCATTTGGGCTCCCTGGCATCCTAACTCACTCGAGACCCCTCTCACTCTCCCTCACTCAGTCTCCCTGGCAACCTGTCTCACTGAGGCTCCCTGTCACCCTCCCACATTGTACCACGCTCTCACCCTCCCTCACTCAGGCTCCCCCTCAACTTCACTCACCTAGACTCCCTCAAATCCTCTCTCACTCAAGCTCCCTCTCACCCTCACTCACTGTGACCTCGCGCTCTTTCTCCCTCACTCAGGCTCCCCCTCACCTTCACTCACCTAGACTCCCCGTAATCCTACCTCACTCAGGTCCCTCTTACCCTCACTCACTCGGGTTCCCTCTCACCCTCACTCACTCGGGTTCCCTCTCACCCTCACTCACTAGGGTTCACTCTCACACTCACTCACCTATGCTACCACTCACCCTCCCTCCCTCAGGCTCCCTCACAACTAATGTCACTCAAGCTGCCTCCCACCCACCTTCATTGTGATCTCGCTCTCACCCTCCATCACTCAGGTTCCCTTTCACACTGACTCACTCGCGCTACCTCTCACTCTCACTCACTCGGGATTCCTCTCACCCTCACTCATTCGGGCTCCCTCTCACCCTCCCTGGGACTCCCTCTCTCCCTCACTCAGACTCCCACTCTCCCTCCCTCACTCAGTCTCCCTGGCAACCTGTCTCACTTAGGCTTCTTCTCACTCACCCTCATTGTGACCTCACTCTCACCCTCCCTCATTCCGGTTCCCTTAGGACCTCTGTCATTCAGGCTCCATGTCACCCTCCCTCATTGTGACCTTTCTCTCACCCTCCATCACTCAGGGCCCTCTCACCTTCCCTCACATAGAATCCCTTCCACAGTTCCTCACTCAGGCTCCCTCATACACTCCCTATTTCAAGCTCCCTGGCAACCTCTCTCACTCAGGCTCCCTCTCACCCTCACTCATTTGACCTCGCTCTCACATTCCCTCCCTCAGGCTCCCCCTCTCCTTCACTATCCTACACTCCCTGTAATCCTCCCTCACTCAGACCCTCTCCCCTTCTCACACTCAGTTCCCTGTCGCACTCACTCAGGCTCCCTCTCACCCTCACTCACTGGGGTTCCCTCTCACCCTCACACACTCGGACTCACTCTCACACTCACTCACCTATGCTACCACTCACCCTCCCTCTCTCAGGATCCCTCACAACTACTGTCACTCAGGCTGCCTCCCTCCCTCCCTCATTGTGATCTCGCTCTCACCCTCCTTTACTGTGAGCTCGCTCTCACCCTCCCTCACTCAGGCTCCCCTTCACCTTCAATCACCTAGACTCCCTGACACCCTCCCTCACTCAGGTCCCTCTCGCCTTTGCACACTCAGTTCCCTCTCGCCCTCACTCAGGCTCCCTCTCACCCTCACTCACTCGGGCTCCCTCTAACACTCACTCACCTATGCTCCCTCTCACCCTCACTCTCTCAGGCTCCCTCACAACTACTGTCACTCAGGTTGCCTCTGACCCTCCCTCATTGTACCTCGCTCTCACCCTCCTTCCCTGTGACCTCGCTCTCACCCTCCCTCACTCAGGCTCCCACTCAACTTCACTCACCTAGACTCCTTCTAATCCTCTCTTACTCAAGCTCCCACTCACCCTCACTCACTGTGACCTCGCGCTCTCTCTCCCTCACTCTGGTTCCCTTACAACCTCTGTCATTCAGGCTCCATGTCACCCTCCCTCATTGTGACCTTTCTCTCACCCTCCATCACTCAGGGCCCCCTCACCTTCCCTCACTTAGAATCCCTCACACAATTCCTCACTCAGGCTCCCTCATACACTCCCTATTTCAAGCTCCCTGGCAACCTCTCTCACTCAGGCTCCCTCTCACCCTCACTCATTTTGACCTCGCTCTCACACTCCCTCCCTCAGGCTCCCCCTCACCTTCAATATCCTACACTCCCTGTAATCCTCCCTCACTCAGGCCCTCTCCCCTTCCCACACTCAGTTCCCTGTCGCACTCACTCAGGCTCCCTCTCACCCTCACACACTTGGACTCACTCTCACACTCACTCACCTATGCTACCACTCACGCTTCCTCTCTCAGGCTCCCTCACAACTACTGTCACTCAGGCTGCCTCCCTCCATCCCTCATTGTGATCTCGCTCTCACCCTCCATCATTCACACTCCCACACACACTGATTCACTCGGGCTCCCTGTCACCCTCACGCACTCGTGATCCCGCTCACCCTCACTCACTCGGCTTCCTCTCACCCTCACTGGGGCTCCCTCACACCCTCCCTCACTCAGGCTCCCTCAGAACCTCTCTCACTCAGGCTCCATCCCACCCTCCCTCATTGTGCCCTAGCTCTCACCCTCCAGCACTCAGGCTCCCTGTCACACTCACTCACTCGGGATCCCTATCACTCTCCCTCACTTGGGCTCCCTCACACTTTCCCTCACTCAGGCTCCCTCATACCCTCCCTCACTCAGGCTCCCTTTCACACTCCCTCTCTCAGACTCCGTCTCTCCCTCACTCAGGCTCCCTCTCTCCCTTCCTCACTCAGTGTCCCTGGCAACCTGTCTCACTGAGGCTCCCTGTCACCCTCCCTCATTGTACCTCGCTCTCACCCTCCTTCCCTGTGACCTCGCTCTCACCCTCCCTCACTCAGGCTCCCCCTCAACTTCACTCACCTAGACTCCCTCTAATCCTCTCTCACTCAAGCTCCCTCTCACCCTCCCTCACTGTGACCTCGCGCTCTCTCTCCCTCACTCAGGCTCCCCCTCACCTTCACTCACCTAGGCTCCCCGTAACCCTCCCTCACTCCGGTCCCTCTCACCCTCACTCACTCGGGTTCCCTCTCACCCTCACTCATTCGGGCTCCCTCTCACACTCCCTCCCTGGGACTCCCTCTCTCCCTCACTCAGACTCCCTCTCTCCCTCCCTCACTCAGTCTCCCTGGCAACCTGTCTCACTTAGGCTCCGTCTCACTCACCCTCATTGTGACCTCGCTCTCACCCTCCCTCACTCCGGTTCCCTTACAACCTCTGTCATTCAGGCTCCATGTCACCCTCCCTCACTCAGGGCCCTCTCACCTTCCCTCACGTAGAATCCCTCACACAGTTCCTCACTCAGGCTCCCTCATACACTCCCTATTTTAAGCTCCCTGGCAACCTCTCTCACTCAGGCTCCCTCTCACTCTCACTCATTTGACCTCGCTCTCACACTCCCTCCCTCAGGCTCCCCCTCACCTCACTATCCTACACTCCCTGTAATCCTCCCTCACTCAGGCCCTCTCCCCCTCACTCACTGGGGTTCCCTCTCACCCTAACACACTCGGACTCACTCTCACACTCACTCACCTATGCTACCACTCACCCTCCCTGTCTCAGGCTCCCTCACAACTACTGTCACTCAGGCTGCCTCCCTCCCTCCCTCATTGTGATTTCGCTCTCACCCTCCATCATTCAGGCTCCCACACACACTGACTCACTCGGGCTCCCTGTCACCCTCACTCACTCGGCTCCCTCTCAGCCTCACTGGGGTTCCCTCACACCCTCTCTTACTCAGGCTCCCTCAGAAACTCTCTCACTCAGGCTCCATCCCACCCTCCTGCATTGTGCCCTAGCTCTCACCGTCCATCAGTCAGGCTCCCTGTCACCCTCCCTCACTCAGGTCCTTCTCGCCTTCGCACACTCAGTCCCTCTCGCCCTCACTCAGGCTACATCTCACCGTTACTCACTGGGGTTCCCGCACCCTCACCCCTTTGGGCTCGCTCTCACACTCACTCACCTATGCTCCCTCTCTCCCTCACTCAGACTCCCTCTCTCCCTCCCTCCCTCAGTCTCCCTGGCAACCTGTCTCACTCAGGCTCCCTTTCACCCTCCCTCATTGTGACCTCGCTCTCTCCTTGCATCACTTAGGTTCCCTGTCACCCTGACTCATTTGGGCTCCCTGGCATCCTAACTCACTCGAGATCCCTCTCACTCTCCCTCACTCAGTCTCCCTGGCAACCTGTCTCACTGAGGCTCCCTGTCACCCTCCCACATTGTACCACGCTCTCACCCTCCCTCACTCAGGCTCCCCCTCAACTTCACTCACCTAGACTCCCTCAAATCCTCTCTCACTCAAGCTCCCTCTCACCCTCACTCACTGTGACCTCGCGCTCTTTCTCCCTCACTCAGGCTCCCCCTCACCTTCACTCACCTAGACTCCCCGTAATCCTACCTCACTCAGGTCCCTCTTACCCTCACTCACTCGGGTTCCCTCTCACCCTCACTCACTCGGGTTCCCTCTCACCCTCACTCACTCGGGTTCCCTCTCACCCTCACTCACTCGGGTTCCCTCTCACCCTCACTCACTCGGGTTCCCTCTCACCCTCACTCACTCGGGTTCCCTCTCACCCTCACTCACTCGGGATTCCTCTAACACTCACTCACCTATGCTCCCTCTCACCCTCACTCTCTCAGGCTCCCTCACAACTACTGTCACTCAGGTTGCCTCTGACCCTCCCTCATTGTACCTCGCTCTCACCCTCCTTCCCTGTGACCTCGCTCTCACCCTCCCTCAGGCTCCTTGTAACCCTCACTCACTCAGGATCCCTCTCACCCTCACTCACTTGAGTTCCATCTCACCCTCCCTCCCTGGGGCTCCCTGTCACCCTCCGTCACTTTGGCTCCCCCTCACCCTCACTCACCTAGGCTCCCTCACACCTTCCCTCTCTCAGGCTCCCTCACAACTTCTGTCACTCAGGCTCCCTCCCACCCTCCCTCATTGTGACATCACTCTCACCCTCCCTCACTTGGGCTCCCTATCACCCTCACTCTCTCAGGCATCGTCTCACACTCACTCACCTGGACTCCCTCACACCCTCTCTCTCTCAGGCTCCCTCACAGCTTCTGTCACTCCGGATCTCTCCCACCCTCCCTCATTGTGACCTCACTCTCACCCTCCCTCAGTCAGGCTCCCCCTCACCTTTACTCACCTAGACTCCCTGTAACACTCCCTCACTCAGGTCCCTCTCCCCTTCTCATAATCAGTTCCCTGTCGCCCTCACTCACTCGGGTTCCCTCTCACCCTCACTCACTCGGGCTCACTCTCACACACACTCACCTATGCTACCACTCACCCGCCCTCTCTCAGGCTGCCTCACAACTACTGTCACTCAGGCAGCCTCCCTCCCTCCCTCATTGTGATCTCGCTGTAACCCTCCATCACTCAGGCTCCCACACACACTGACTCACTCGGGCTCCCTGTCACCCTCACTCATTCGGGATCCCTCTCACGCTCACTGACTCGGCTCGCTCTCACCCTCACTGGGGCTCCCTCACACCCTCCCTCACTCAGGCTCCCTCATACCCTCCCTCACTCAGGCTCCCTTTCACACTCCCTCACTCAGACTCCCTCTCTCCCTCCCTCAGGCTCCCTCTGTCAGGCTCTCCCAGGCAACCTGTCTCACTCAGGCTCCCTGTCACCCCCACTTCATTGTGACCTCACTCTCACCCTCCTTCACTTTGACCTCGCTCTCACTCTCCCTCAATCATGCTCCCCCTCACATTCACTCACCTAGACTCCCTGTAACCCTCCCTCACTCAGGTCTCTCTAACCTTCCCTGCCTCAGTTTCCCTCTCTCCCTCACTCAGACTCCCTCTCTCCCTCCCTCCCTCAGTCTCCCTGGCAACGTGTCTCACTCAGGCTCCCTTTCACCCTCCCTCATTGTGACCTCGCTCTCTCCTTGCATCACTTAGGTTCCCTGTCACCCTGACTCATTTGGGCTCCCTGGCATCCTAACTCACTCGAGATCCCTCTCACTCTCCCTCACTCAGTCTCCCTGGCAACCTGTCTCACTGAGGCTCCCTGTCACCCTCCCACATTGTACCACGCTCTCACCCTCCCTCACTCAGGCTCCCCCTCAACTTCACTCACCTAGACTCCCTCAAATCCTCTCTCACTCAAGCTCCCTCTCACCCTCACTCACTGTGACCTCGCGCTCTTTCTCCCTCACTCAGGCTCCCCCTCACCTTCACTCACCTAGACTCCCCGTAATCCTACCTCACTCAGGTCCCTCTTACCCTCACTCACTCGGGTTCCCTCTCACCCTCACTCACTAGGGTTCACTCTCACACTCACTCACCTATGCTACCACTCACCCTCCCTCCCTCAGGCTCCCTCACAACTAATGTCACTCAAGCTGCCTCCCACCCACCTTCATTGTGATCTCGCTCTCACCCTCCATCACTCAGGTTCCCTTTCACACTGACTCACTCGCGCTACCTCTCACTCTCACTCACTCGGGATTCCTCTCACCCTCACTCATTCGGGCTCCCTCTCACACTCCCTCCCTGGGACTCCCTCTCTCCCTCACTCAGACTCCCACTCTCCCTCCCTCACTCAGTCTCCCTGGCAACCTGTCTCACTTAGGCTTCTTCTCACTCACCCTCATTGTGACCTCACTCTCACCCTCCCTCACTCCGGTTCCCTTACGACCTCTGTCATTCAGGCTCCATGTCACCCTCCCTCATTGTGACCTTTCTCTCACCCTCCATCACTCAGGGCCCTCTCACCTTCCCTCACATAGAATCCCTTCCACAGTTCCTCACTCAGGCTCCCTCATACACTCCCTATTTCAAGCTCCCTGGCAACCTCTCTCACTCAGGCTCCCTCTCACCCTCACTCATTTGACCTCGCTCTCACATTCCCTCCCTCAGGCTCCCCGTCTCCTTCACTATCCTACACTCCCTGTAATCCTCCCTCACTCAGACCCTCTCCCCTTCTCACACTCAGTTCCCTGTCGCACTCACTCAGGCTCCCTCTCACCCTCACTCACTGGGGTTCCCTCTCACCCTCACACACTCGGACTCACTCTCACACTCACTCACCTATGCTACCACTCACCCTCCCTCTCTCAGGATCCCTCACAACTACTGTCACTCAGGCTGCCTCCCTCCCTCCCTCATTGTGATCTCGCTCTCACCCTCCTTTACTGTGACCTCGCTCTCACCCTCCCTCACTCAGGCTCCCCTTCACCTTCACTCACCTAGACTCCCTGACACCCTCCCTCACTCAGGTCCCTCTCGCCTTTGCACACTCAGTTCCCTCTCGCCCTCACTCAGGCTCCCTCTCACCCTCACTCACTCGGGCTCCCTCTAACACTCACTCACCTATGCTCCCTCTCACCCTCACTCTCTCAGGCTCCCTCACAACTACTGTCACTCAGGTTGCCTCTGACCCTCCCTCATTGTACCTCGCTCTCACCCTCCTTCCCTGTGACCTCGCTCTCACCCTCCCTCACTCAGGCTCCCCCTCATCTTCACTCACCTAGACTCGCTGTAACCCTCCCTCACTCAGGTCCGTCTAACCTTCCCTCCCTCAGTTTCCCCCTTGTCCTCACTCAGGCTCCTTGTAACCCTCACTCACTCAGGATCCCTCTCACCCTCACTCACTTGAGTTCCATCTCACCCTCCCTCCCTGGGGCTCCCTGTCACCCCCCGTCACTTTGGCTCCCCCTCCCCCTCACTCACCTAGGCTCCCTCACACCTTCCCTCTCTCAGGCTCCCTCACAACTTCTGTCACTCAGGCTCCCTCCCACCCTCCCTCATTGTGACATCACTCTCACCCTCCCTCACTTGGGCTCCCTATCACCCTCACTCTCTCAGGCATCATCTCACACTCACTCACCTGGACTCCCTCACACCCTCTCTCTCTCAGGCTCCCTCACAGCTTCTGTCACTCCAGATCTCTACCACCCTCCCTCATTGTGACCTCACTCTCACCCTCCCTCAGTCAGGCTCCCCCTCACCTTTACTCACCTAGACTCCCTGTAACACTCCCTCACTCAGGTCCCTCTCCCCTTCTCATAATCAGTTCCCTGTCGCCCTCACTCACTCGGGTTCCCTCTCACCCTCACTCACTCGGGCTTACTCTCACACACACTCACCTATGCTACCACTCACCCGCCCTCTCTCAGGCTGCCTCACAACTACTGTCACTCAGGCAGCCTCCCTCCCTCCCTCATTGTGATCTCGCTGTAACCCTCCATCACTCAGGCTCCCACACACACTGACTCACTCGGGCTCCCTGTCACCCTCACTCATTCGGGATCCCTCTCACGCTCACTGACTCGGCTCGCTCTCACCCTCACTGGGGCTCCCTCACACCCTCCCTCACTCAGGCTCCCTCATACCCTCCCTCACTCAGGCTCCCTTTCACACTCCCTCACTCAGACTCCCTCTCTCCCTCCCTCAGGCTCCCTCTGTCCCTCCCTCACTCAGTCTCCCAGGCAACCTGTCTCACTCAGGCTCCCTGTCACCCCCACTTCATTGTGACCTCACTCTCACCCTCCTTCACTTTGACCTCGCTCTCACTCTCCCTCAATCACGCTCCCCCTCACATTCACTCACCTAGACTCCCTGTAACCCTCCCTCACTCAGGTCTCTCTAACCTTCCCTCCCTCAGTTTCCCTCTCTCCCTCACTCAGGCTCCCTCTCTCCCTCCCTCACTCAGTTTCCCTGGGAACCACTCTCACTCAGTCTCCCTGGAAACCTCTCTCATTCAGGCTACCTTTCACACTCCCTCACTGTGACCTCGCTCTCATCCTCCATTACTCAGGCTCCCTCTCACCGTGACTTATTCGGGTTCCCTGTCACACTCACTCACTCGGGCTCCCTCTCACCCTCCCTCACTGGGGCTCCCTCATACCCTCCCTTACTCAGTCTGCCTCTCACACTTCCTAAGATGGAATCCCTCTCTCCCTCACTCAGTCTCCCTCTCTCCCTCCCTCACTCAGTCTCCCTGGCAACCTGTCTCACTTAGGCTCCGTCTCACTCACCCTCATTGTGACCTCGCTCTCACCCTCCCTCACTCCGGTTCCCTTACAACCTCTGTCATTCAGGCTCCATGTCACCCTCCCTCACTCAGGGCCCTCTCACCTTCCCTCACGTAGAATCCCTCACACAGTTCCTCACTCAGGCTCCCTCATACACTCCCTATTTTAAGCTCCCTGGCAACCTCTCTCACTCAGGCTCCCTCTCACTCTCACTCATTTGACCTCGCTCTCACACTCCCTCCCTCAGGCTCCCCCTCACCTCACTATCCTACACTCCCTGTAATCCTCCCTCACTCAGGCCCTCTCCCCCTCACTCACTGGGGTTCCCTCTCACCCTCACACACTCGGACTCACTCTCACACTCACTCACCTATGCTACCACTCACCCTCCCTGTCTCAGGCTCCCTCACAACTACTGTCACTCAGGCTGCCTCCCTCCCTCCCTCATTGTGATTTCGCTCTCACCCTCCATCATTCAGGCTCCCACACACACTGACTCACTCGGGCTCCCTGTCACCCTCACTCACTCGTGATCCCACTCACCGTCACTCACTCGGCTCCCTCTCAGCCTCACTGGGGTTCCCTCACACCCTCTCTTACTCAGGCTCCCTCAGAAACTCTCTCACTCAGGCTCCATCCCACCCTCCTTCATTGTGCCCTAGCTCTCACCGTCCATCAGTCAGGCTCCCTGTCACCCTCCCTCACTCAGGTCCTTCTCGCCTTCGCACACTCAGTCCCTCTCGCCCTCACTCAGGCTCCATCTCACCGTTACTCACTGGGGTTCCCGCACCCTCACCCCTTTGGGCTCGCTCTCACACTCACTCACCTATGCTCCCTCTCTCCCTCACTCAGACCCCCTCTCTCCCTCCCCCCCTCAGTCTCCCTGGCAACCTGTCTCACTCAGGCTCCCTTTCACCCTCCCTCATTGTGACCTCGCTCTCTCCTTGCATCACTTAGGTTCCCTGTCACCGTGACTCATTTGGGCTCCCTGGCATCCTAACTCACTCGAGATCCCTCTCACTCTCCCTCACTCAGTCTCCCTGGCAACCTGTCTCACTGAGGCTCCCTGTCACCCTCCCACATTGTACCACGCTCTCACCCTCCCTCACTCAGTCTCCCCCTCAACTTCACTCACCTAGACTCCCTCAAATCCTCTCTCACTCAAGCTCCCTCTCACCCTCACTCACTGTGACCTCGCGCTCTTTCTCCCTCACTCAGGCTCCCCCTCACCTTCACTCACCTAGACTCCCCGTAATCCTACCTCACTCAGGTCCCTCTTACCCTCACTCACTCGGGTTCCCTCTCACCCTCACTCACTCGGGTTCCCTCTCACCCTCACTCACTCGGGTTCCCTCTCACCCTTACTCACTAGGGTTCACTCTCACACTCACTCACCTATGCTACCACTCACCCTCCCTCCCTCAGGCTCCCTCACAACTACTGTCACTCAGGCTGCCTCCCTCCCTCCCTCATTGTGATTTCGCTCTCACCCTCCATCATTCAGGCTCCCACACACACTGACTCACTCGGGCTCCCTGTCACCCTCACTCACTCGGCTCCCTCTCAGCCTCACTGGCGAGAAACTCTCTCACTCAGGCTCCATCCCACCCTCCTTCATTGTGCCCTAGCTCTCACCGTCCATCAGTCAGGCTCCCTGTCACCCTCCCTCACTCAGGTCCTTCTCGCCTTCGCACACTCAGTCCCTCTCGCCCTCACTCAGGCTCCATCTCACCGTTACTCACTGGGGTTCCCGCACCCTCACCCCTTTGGGCTCGCTCTCACACTCACTCACCTATGCTCCCTCTCTCCCTCACTCAGACTCCCTCTCTCCCTCCCTCCCTCAGTCTCCCTGGCAACCTGTCTCACTCAGGCTCCCTTTCACCCTCCCTCATTGTGACCTCGCTCTCTCCTTGCATCACTTAGGTTCCCTGTCACCCCGACTCATTTGGGCTCCCTGGCATCCTAACTCACTCGAGATCCCTCTCACTTTCCCTCACTCAGTCTCCCTGGCAACCTGTCTCACTGAGGCTCCCTGTCACCCTCCCACATTGTACCACGCTCTCACCCTCCCTCACTCAGGCTCCCCCTCAACTTCACTCACCTAGACTCCCTCAAATCCTCTCTCACTCAAGCTCCCTCTCACCCTCACTCACTGTGACCTCGCGCTCTTTCTCCCTCACTCAGGCTCCCCCTCACCTTCACTCACCTAGACTCCCCGTAATCCTACCTCACTCAGGTCCCTCTTACCCTCACTCACTCGGGTTCCCTCTCACCCTCACTCACTCGGGTTCCCTCTCACCCTCACTCACTAGGGTTCACTCTCACACTCACTCACCTATGCTACCACTCACCCTCCCTCCCTCAGGCTCCCTCACAACTAATGTCACTCAAGCTGCCTCCCACCCACCTTCATTGTGATCTCGCTCTCACCCTCCATCACTCAGGCTCCCTTTCACACTGACTCACTCGCGCTACCTCTCACTCTCACTCACTCGGGATTCCTCTCACCCTCACTCATTCGGGCTCCCTCTCACACTCCCTCCCTGGGACTCCCTCTCTCCCTCACTCAGACTCCCACTCTCCCTCCCTCACTCAGTCTCCCTGGCAACCTGTCTCACTTAGGCTTCTTCTCACTCACCCTCATTGTGACCTCACTCTCACCCTCCCTCATTCCGGTTCCCTTACGACCTCTGTCATTCAGGCTCCATGTCACCCTCCCTCATTGTGACCTTTCTCTCACCCTCCATCACTCAGGGCCCTCTCACCTTCCCTCACATAGAATCCCTTCCACAGTTCCTCACTCAGGCTCCCTCATACACTCCCTATTTCAAGCTCCCTGGCAACCTCTCTCACTCAGGCTCCCTCTCACCCTCACTCATTTGACCTCGCTCTCACATTCCCTCCCTCAGGCTCCCCCTCTCCTTCACTATCCTACACTCCCTGTAATCCTCCCTCACTCAGACCCTCTCCCCTTCTCACACTCAGTTCCCTGTCGCACTCACTCAGGCTCCCTCTCACCCTCACTCACTGGGGTTCCCTCTCACCCTCACACACTCGGACTCACTCTCACACTCACTCACCTATGCTACCACTCACCCTCCCTCTCTCAGGATCCCTCACAACTACTGTCACTCAGGCTGCCTCCCTCCCTCCCTCATTGTGATCTCGCTCTCACCCTCCTTTACTGTGAGCTCGCTCTCACCCTCCCTCACTCAGGCTCCCCTTCACCTTCAATCACCTAGACTCCCTGACACCCTCCCTCACTCAGGTCCCTCTCGCCTTTGCACACTCAGTTCCCTCTCGCCCTCACTCAGGCTCCCTCTCACCCTCACTCACTCGGGCTCCCTCTAACACTCACTCACCTATGCTCCCTCTCACCCTCACTCTCTCAGGCTCCCTCACAACTACTGTCACTCAGGTTGCCTCTGACCCTCCCTCATTGTACCTCGCTCTCACCCTCCTTCCCTGTGACCTCGCTCTCACCCTCCCTCACTCAGGCTCCCCCTCATCTTCACTCACCTAGACTCGCTGTAACCCTCCCTCACTCAGATCCCTCTAACCTTCCCTCCCTCAGTTTCCCTCTCGTCCTCACTCAGGCTCCCTGTAACCCTCACTCACTTGAGTCCCATCTCACCCTCCCTCCCTGGGGCTCCCTGTCACCCTCCGTCACTTTGGCTCCCCCTCACCCTCACTCACCTAGGCTCCCTCACACCTTCCCTCTCTCAGGCTCCCTCATACCCTTCCTCACTCAGGCTCCCTTTCACACTCCCTCACTCAGACTCCCTGTCACCCTGACTCATTTTGGTTCCCTGGTATCCTAACTCACTCGAGATCCCTCTCTCCCTCACTCAGTCTCCCTGGCAACCTGTCCCACTGAGGCTCCCTGTCACACTCCCTCATTGTACATCGCTCTCTCCCTCACTCAGTCTCCCTGGCAACCTGTCTCACTGAGGCTCCCTGTCACCCTCCCTCATTGTACATCGCTCTCACCCTCCTTCCCTGTGACCTCGCTCTCACCCTCCCTCACTCAGGCTCCCCCTCAACTTCACTTACCTAGACTCCTTCTAATCCTCTCTCACTCAAGCTCCCACTCCACTGTGACCTCGAGCTCTCTCTCCCTCACTCCGATTCCCTTACAACCTCTGTCATTTAGGCTCCATGTCACCCTCCCTCACTCAGGGACCCCTCACCTTCCCTCACTTAGAATCCCTCACACAATTCCTCACTCAGGCTCCCTCATACACTCCCTATTTCATGCTCCCTGGCAACCTCTCTCACTCAGGCTCCCTCCCACCCTCCCTCATTGTGACATCACTCTCACCCTCCCTCACTTGGGCTCCCTATTACCCTCACTCTCTCAGGCATCGTCTCACACTCACTCACCTGGACTCCCTCACACCCTCTCTCTCTCAGGCTCCCTCACAGCTTCTGTCACTCCGGATCTCTCCCACCCTCCCTCATTGTGACCTCACTCTCACCCTCCCTCAGTCAGGCTCCCCCTCACCTTTACTCACCTAGACTCCCTGTAACACTCCCTCACTCAGGTCCCTCTCCCCTTCTCATAATCAGTTCCCTGTCGCCCTCACTCACTCGGGTTCCCTCTCACCCTCACTCACTCGGGCTCACTCTCACACACACTCACCTATGCTACCACTCACCCGCCCTCTCTCAGGCTGCCTCACAACTACTGTCACTCAGGCAGCCTCCCTCCCTCCCTCATTGTGATCTCGCTGTAACCCTCCATCACTCAGGCTCCCACACACACTGACTCACTCGGGCTCCCTGTCACCCTCACTCATTCGGGATCCCTCTCACGCTCACTGACTCGGCTCGCTCTCACCCTCACTGGGGCTCCCTCACACCCTCCCTCACTCAGGCTCCCTCATACCCTCCCTCACTCAGGCTCCCTTTCACACTCCCTCACTCAGACTCCCTGTAACCCTCCCTCACTCAGGTCTCTCTCACCTTCCCTCCCTCAGTTTCCCTCTCTCCCTCACTCAGGCTCCCTCTCTCCCTCCCTCACTCAGTTTCCCTGGGAACCACTCTCACTCAGTCTCCCTGGAAACCTCTCTCATTCAGGCTACCTTTCACCCTCCCTCACTGTGACCTCGCTCTCATCCTCCATTACTCAGGCTCCCTCTCACCGTGACTTATTCGGGTTCCCTGTCACACTCACTCACTCGGGCTCCCTCTCACCCTCCCTCACTGGGGCTCCCTCATACCCTCCCTTACTCAGTCTGCCTCTCACACTTC
This sequence comes from Balaenoptera physalus, assembly GCF_965194825.1. Taxonomy (NCBI): domain Eukaryota; kingdom Metazoa; phylum Chordata; class Mammalia; order Artiodactyla; family Balaenopteridae; genus Balaenoptera; species Balaenoptera physalus. The sequence goes on from NW_028125051.1 coordinate 16,734, forward strand.
CTAAGATGGAATCCCTCTCTCCCTCACTCAGTCTCCCTCTCCCCCGCCCTCACTCCGTCTCCCTGGCAACCTGTCTCACTTAGGTTCCCTCTCACTCTCCCTGATTGTGACCATGCTGTCACCCTCCATCACTCAGGGGCCCTCTCACCTGCTCCCTCACACAGTTCCTCACTCAGGCTCCCTCATACACTCCCTATTTCAAGCTCCCGGGCAACCTATCTCACTCAGGCTCCCTCTCACCCTCAGTCATTTTGACCTCGCTCTCACCCTCCCGCTCACCCTCACTCACCTAGGCTCCGTCTAACCCTCCCTCACTCAGCTCCCTCTCACCTTCCCTCACTCAGTTGCTTTCTCACCCTGAGTCATTCGGGCTCTCTGTCACCCTCACTCACTCGGGATCCCTCTCACTCTCCCTCACTTGGGATCCCTTTAAGCCTCCCTCACTGGATCTCCCTCACACCTTCCCTCACTCAGGCTCTCTCATACCCTCACTCACTCAGGCTCCGTTTCACACTCCCTCACTCAGTCTCCCTGACACCCTGTCCCACTGAAGCTCCCTGTCACCCTCCCTCATTGTACATCGCTCTCTCCCTCACTCAGTCTCCCTGGCAACCTGTCTCACTGAGGCTCCCTGTCACCCTCCCTCATTGTACATCGCTCTCACCCTCCTTCCCTGTGACCTCGCTCTCACTCTCCCTCACTCAGGCTCCCACTCAACTTCACTCACCTAGACTCCTTCTAATCCTCTCTTACTCAAGCTCCCACTCACCCTCACTCACTGTGACCTCGCGCTCTCTCTCCCTCACTGTGGTTCCCTTACAACCTCTGTCATTCAGGCTCCATGTCACCCTCCCTCATTGTGACCTTTCTCTCACCCTCCATCACTCAGGGCCCCCTCACCTTCCCTCACTTAGAATCCCTCACACAATTCCTCACTCAGGCTCCCTCATACACTCCCTATTTCAAGCTCCCTGGCAACCTCTCTCACTCAGGCTCCCTCTCACCCTCACTCATTTTGACCTCGCTCTCACACTCCCTCCCTCAGGCTCCCCCTCACCTTCAATATCCTACACTCCCTGTAATCCTCCCTCACTCAGGCCCTCTCCCCTTCCCACACTCAGTTCCCTGTCGCACTCACTCAGGCTCCCTCTCACCCTCACACACTTGGACTCACTCTCACACTCACTCACCTATGCTACCACTCACGCTTCCTCTCTCAGGCTCCCTCACAACTACTGTCACTCAGGCTGCCTCCCTCCATCCCTCATTGTGATCTCGCTCTCACCCTCCATCATTCACACTCCCACACACACTGATTCACTCGGGCTCCCTGTCACCCTCACGCACTCGTGATCCCGCTCACCCTCACTCACTCGGCTTCCTCTCACCCTCACTGGGGCTCCCTCACACCCTCCCTCACTCAGGCTCCCTCAGAACCTCTCTCACTCAGGCTCCATCCCACCCTCCCTCATTGTGCCCTAGCTCTCACCCTCCAGCACTCAGGCTCCCTGTCACACTCACTCACTCGGGATCCCTATCACTCTCCCTCACTTGGGCTCCCTCACACTTTCCCTCACTCAGGCTCCCTCATACCCTCCCTCACTCAGGCTCCCTTTCACACTCCCTCTCTCAGACTCCGTCTCTCCCTCACTCAGGCTCCCTCTCTCCCTTCCTCACTCAGTGTCCCTGGCAACCTGTCTCACTGAGGCTCCCTGTCACCCTCCCTCATTGTACCTCGCTCTCACCCTCCTTCCCTGTGACCTCGCTCTCACCCTCCCTCACTCAGGCTCCCCCTCAACTTCACTCACCTAGACTCCCTCTAATCCTCTCTCACTCAAGCTCCCTCTCACCCACCCTCACTGTGACCTCGCCCTCTCTCTCCCTCACTCAGGCTCCCCCTCACCTTCACTCACCTAGACTCCCCGTAACCCTCCCTCACTCCGGTCCCTCTCACCCTCACTCATTCGGGCTCCCTCTCACACTCCCTCCCTGGGACTCCCTCTCTCCCTCACTCAGACTCCCTCTCTCCCTCCCTCTCTCAGTCTCCCTGGCAACCTGTCTCACTTAGGCTCCGTCTCACTCACCCTCATTGTGACCTTGCTCTCACCCTCCCTCACTCCAGTTCCCTTACCACCTCTGTCATTCAGGCTCCATGTCACCCTCCCTCACTCAGGGCCCTCTCACCTTCTCTCACGTAGAATCCCTCACACAGTTCCTCACTCAGGCTCCCTCATACACTCCCTATTTTAAGCTCCCTGGCAACCTCTCTCACTCAGGCTCCCTCTCACTCTCACTCATTTGACCTCGCTCTCACACTCCCTCCCTCAGGCTCCCCCTCACCTTCAATATCCTACACTCCCTGTAATCCTCCCTCACTCAGGCCCTCTCCTCCTCACTCACTGGGGTTCCCTCTCACCCTCACACACTCGGACTCACTCTCACACTCACTCACCTATGCTACCACTCACCCTCCCTATCTCAGGCTCCCTCACAACTACTGTCACTCAGGCTGCCTCCCTCCCTCCCTCATTGTGATTTCGCTCTCACCCTCCATCATTCAGGCTCCCACACACACTGACTCACTCGGGCTCCCTGTCACCCTCACTCACTCGTGATCCCACTCACCGTCACTCACTCGGCTCCCTCTCAGCCTCACTGGGGTTCCCTCACACCCTCTCTTACTCAGGCTCCCTCAGAAACTCTCTCACTCAGGCTCCATCCCACCCTCCTTCATTGTGCCCTAGCTCTCACCGTCCATCAGTCAGGCTCCCTGTCACCCTCCCTCACTCAGGTCCTTCTCGCCTTCGCACACTCAGTCCCTCTCGCCCTCACTCAGGCTCCATCTCACCGTTACTCACTGGGGTTCCCGCACCCTCACCCCTTTGGGCTCGCTCTCACACTCACTCACCTATGCTCCCTCTCTCCCTCACTCAGACTCCCTCTCTCCCTCCCTCCCTCAGTCTCCCTGGCAACCTGTCTCACTCAGGCTCCCTTTCACCCTCCCTCATTGTGACCTCGCTCTCTCCTTGCATCACTTAGGTTCCCTGTCACCCTGACTCATTTGGGCTCCCTGGCATCCTAACTCACTCGAGATCCCTCTCACTCTCCCTCACTCAGTCTCCCTGGCAACCTATCTCACTGAGGCTCCCTGTCACCCTCCCACATTGTACCACGCTCTCACCCTCCCTCACTCAGGCTCCCCCTCAACTTCACTCCCCTAGACTCCCTCAAATCCTCTCTCACTCAAGCTCCCTCTCACCCTCACTCACTGTGACCTCGCGCTCTTTCTCCCTCACTCAGGCTCCCCCTCAACTTCACTCACCTAGACTCCCCGTAAACCTACCTCACTCAGGTCCCTCTCACCCTCACTCACTCGGGTTCCCTCTCACCCTCACTCACTCGGGTTCCCTCTCACCCTCACTCAATAGGGTTCACTCTCACACTCACTCACCTATGCTACCACACACCATCCCTCTCTCAGGCTCCCTCACAACTAATGTCACTCAAGCTGCCTCCCACCCTCCTTCATTGTGATCTCGCTCTCACCCTCCATCACTCAGGCTCCCTTTCACAATGACTCACTCGCGCTACCTCTCACTCTCACTCACTCGGGATTCCTCTCACCCTCACTCATTCGGGCTCCCTCTCACCCTCCCTGGGACTCCCTCTCTCCCTCACTCAGACTCCCACTCTCCCTCCCTCACTCAGTCTCCCTGGCATCCTGTCTCACTTAGGCTTCTTCTCACTCACCCTCATTGTGACCTCACTCTCACCCTCCCTCATTCCGGTTCCCTTACGACCTCTGTCATTCAGGCTCCATGTCACCCTCCCTCATTGTGACCTTTCTCTCACCCTCCATCACTCAGGGCCCTCTCACCTTCCCTCACATAGAATCCCTTCCACAGTTCCTCACTCAGGCTCCCTCATACACTCCCTATTTCAAGCTCCCTGGCAACCTCTCTCACTCAGGCTCCCTCTCACCCTCACTCATTTGACCTCGCTCTCACATTCCCTCCCTCAGGCTCCCCCTCTCCTTCACTATCCTACACTCCCTGTAATCCTCCCTCACTCAGACCCTCTCCCCTTCTCACACTCAGTTCCCTGTCGCACTCACTCAGGCTCCCTCTCACCCTCACTCACTGGGGTTCCCTCTCACCCTCACACACTCGGACTCACTCTCACACTCACTCACCTATGCTACCACTCACCCTCCCTCTCTCAGGATCCCTCACAACTACTGTCACTCAGGCTGCCTCCCTCCCTCCCTCATTGTGATCTCGCTCTCACCCTCCTTTACTGTGAGCTCGCTCTCACCCTCCCTCACTCAGGCTTCCCTTCACCTTCAATCACCTAGACTCCCTGACACCCTCCCTCACTCAGGTCCCTCTCGCCTTTGCACACTCAGTTCCCTCTCGCCCTCACTCAGGCTCCCTCTCACCCTCACTCACTCGGGCTCCCTCTAACACTCACTCACCTATGCTCCCTCTCACCCTCACTCTCTCAGGCTCCCTCACAACTACTGTCACTCAGGTTGCCTCTGAACCTCCCTCATTGTACCTCGCTCTCACCCTCCTTCCCTGTGACCTCGCTCTCACCCTCCCTCACTCAGGCTCCCCCTCATCTTCACTCACCTAGACTCGCTGTAACCCTCCCTCACTCAGGTCCCTCTAACCTTCCCTCCCTCAGTTTCCCCCTTGTCCTCACTCAGGCTCCTTGTAACCCTCACTCACTCAGGATCCCTCTCACCCTCACTCACTTGAGTTCCATCTCACCCTTCCTCCCTGGGGCTCCCTGTCACCCTCCGTCACTTTGGCTCCCCCCCCTCACTCTCACTCACCTAGGCTCCCTCACACCTTCCCTCTCTCAGGCTCCCTCACACCTTCTCTCTCTCAGGCTCCCTCCCACCCTCCCTCATTGTGACATCACTCTCACCCTCCCTCACTTGGGCTCCCTATCACCCTCAGTCTCTCAGGCAACGTCTCACACTCACTCACCTGGACTCCCTCACACCCTCTCTCTCTCAGGCTCCCTCACAGCTTCTGTCACTCCGGATCTCTCCCACCCTCCCTCATTGTGACCTCACTCTCACCCTCCCTCAGTCAGGCTCCCCCTCACCTTTACTCACCTAGACTCCCTGTAACACTCCATCACTCAGGTCCCTCTCCCCTTCTCATAATCAGTTCCTTGTCGCCCTCACTCACTCGGGTTCCCTCTCACCCTCACTCACTCGGGCTCACTCTCACACACACTCACCTATGCTACCACTCACCCGCCCTCTCTCAGGCTGCCTCACAACTACTGTCACTCAGGCAGCCTCCCTCCCTCCCTCATTGTGATCTCGCTGTAACCCTCCATCACTCAGGCTCCAACACACACTGACTCACTCGGGCTCCCTGTCACCCTCACTCATTCGGGATCCCTCTCACGCTCACTGACTCGGCTCGCTGTCACCCTCACTGGGGCTCCCTCACACCCTCCCTCACTCAGGCTCCCTCATACCCTCCCTCACTCAGGCTCCCTTTCACACTCCCTCAGTCAGACTCACTCAGGCTCCCTCTCTCCCTGCCTCAGGCTCCCTCTGTCCCTCCCTCACTCAGTCTCCCAGGCAACCTGTCTCACTCAGGCTCCCTGTCACCCCCACTTCATTGTGACCTCACTCTCACTCTCCCTCAATCAGGCTCCCCCTCACATTCACTCACCTAGACTCACTGTAACCCTCCCTCACTCAGGTCTCTCTAACCTTCCCTCCCTCAGTTTCCCTCTCTCCCTCACTCAGGCTCCCTCTCTCCCTCCCTCACTCAGTTTCCCTGGGAACCACTCTCACTCAGTCTCCCTGGAAACCTCTCTCATTCAGGCTACCTTTCACCCTCCCTCACTGTGACCTCGCTCTCATCCTCCATTACTCAGGCTCCCTCTCACCGTGACTTATTCGGGTTCCCTGTCACACTGACTCACTCGGGCTCCCTCTCACCCTCCCTCACTGGGGCTCCCTCATACCCTCCCTTACTCAGTCTGCCTCTCACACTTCCTAAGATGGAATCCCTCTCTCCCTCACTCAGTCTCCCTCTCTCCCGCCCTCACTCCGTCTCCCTGGCAACCTGTCTCACTTAGGTTCCCTCTCACTCTCCCTGATTGTGACCTTGCTGTCACCCTCCATCACTCAGGGGCCCTCTCACCTGCTCCCTCACACAGTTCCTCACTCAGGCTCCCTCATACACTTCCTATTTCAAGCTCCCTGGCAACCTATCTCACTCAGGCTCCCTCTCACCCTCACTCATTTTGACCTCGCTCTCACACTCCCTCCCTCAGGCTCCCCCCACCTTCAATATCCTACACTCCCTGTAATCCTCCCTCACTCAGGCCCTCTCCCCTTCCCACACTCAGTTCCCTGTCGCACTCACTCAGGCTCCCTCTCACCCTCACACACTTGGACTCACTCTCACACTCACTCACCTATGCTACCACTCACGCTTCCTCTCTCAGTCTCCCTCACAACTACTGTCACTCAGGCTGCCTCCCTCCATCCCTCATTGTGATCTCGCTCTCACCCTCCATCATTCACACTCCCACACACACTGATTCACTCGGGCTCCCTGTCACCCTCACGCACTCGTGATCCCGCTCACCCTCACTCACTCGGCTTCCTCTCACCCTCACTGGGGCTCCCTCACACCCTCCCTCACTCAGGCTCCCTCAGAACCTCTCTCACTCAGGCTCCATCCCACCCTCCCTCATTGTGCCCTAGCTCTCACCCTCCAGCACTCAGGCTCCCTGTCACACTCACTCACTCGGGATCCCTATCACTCTCCCTCACTTGGGCTCCCTCACACTTTCCCTCACTCAGGCTCCCTCATACCCTCCCTCACTCAGGCTCCCTTTCACACTCCCTCTCTCAGACTCCGTCTCTCCCTCACTCAGGCTCCCTCTCTCCCTTCCTCACTCAGTGTCCCTGGCAACCTGTCTCACTGAGGCTCCCTGTCACCCTCCCTCATTGTACCTCGCTCTCACCCTCCTTCCCTGTGACCTCGCTCTCACCCTCCCTCATTCAGGCTCCCCCTCAACTTCACTCACCTAGACTCCCTCTAATCCTCTCTCACTCAAGCTCCCTCTCACCCTCCCTCACTGTGACCTCGCGCTCTCTCTCCCTCACTCAGGCTCCCCCTCACCTTCACTCACCTAGACTCCCCGTAACCCTCCCTCACTCCGTTCCCTCTCACCCTCACTCACTCGGGTTCCCTCTCACCCTCACTCATTCGGGCTCCCTCTCACACTCCCTCCCTGGGACTCCCTCTCTCCCTCACTCAGACTCCCTCTCTCCCTCCCTCACTCAGTCTCCCTGGCAACCTGTCTCACTTAGGCTCCGTCTCACTCACCCTCATTGTGACCTCGCTCTCACCCTCCCTCACTCCGGTTCCCTTACAACCTCTGTCATTCAGGCTCCATGTCACCCTCCCTCACTCAGGGCCCTCTCACCTTCCCTCACGTAGAATCCCTCACACAGTTCCTCACTCAGGCTCCCTCATACACTCCCTATTTTAAGCTCCCTGGCAACCTCTCTCACTCAGGCTCCCTCTCACTCTCACTCATTTGACCTCGCTCTCACACTCCCTCCCTCAGGCTCCCCCTCACCTCACTATCCTACACTCCCTGTAATCCTCCCTCACGCAGGCCCTCTCCCCCTCACTCACTGGGGTTCCCTCTCACCCTCACACACTCGGACTCACTCTCACACTCACTCACCTATGCTACCACTCACCCTCCCTGTCTCAGGCTCCCTCACAACTACTGTCACTCAGGCTGCCTCCCTCCCTCCCTCATTGTGATTTCGCTCTCACCCTCCATCATTCAGGCTCCCACACACACTGACTCACTCGGGCTCCCTGTCACCCTCACTCACTCGTGATCCCACTCACCGTCACTCACTCGGCTCCCTCTCAGCCTCACTGGGGTTCCCTCACACCCTCTCTTACTCAGGCTCCCTCAGAAACTCTCTCACTCAGGCTCCATCCCACCCTCCTTCATTGTGCCCTAGCTCTCACCGTCCATCAGTCAGGCTCCCTGTCACCCTCCCTCACTCAGGTCCTTCTCGCCTTCGCACACTCAGTCCCTCTCGCCCTCACTCAGGCTCCATCTCACCGTTACTCACTGGGGTTCCCGCACCCTCACCCCTTTGGGCTCGCTCTCACACTCACTCACCTATGCTCCCTCTCTCCCTCACTCAGACTCCCTCTCTCCCTCCCTCCCTCTGTGTCCCTGGCAACCTGTCTCACTCAGGCTCCCTTTCACCCTCCCTCATTGTGACCTCGCTCTCTCCTTGCATCACTTAGGTTCCCTGTCACCCTGACTCATTTGGGCTCCCTGGCATCCTAACTCACTCGAGACCCCTCTCACTCTCCCTCACTCAGTCTCCCTGGCAACCTGTCTCACTGAGGCTCCCTGTCACCCTCCCACATTGTACCACGCTCTCACCCTCCCTCACTCAGGCTCCCCCTCAACTTCACTCACCTAGACTCCCTCAAATCCTCTCTCACTCAAGCTCCCTCTCACCCTCACTCACTGTGACCTCGCGCTCTTTCTCCCTCACTCAGGCTCCCCCTCACCTTCACTCACCTAGACTCCCCGTAATCCTACCTCACTCAGGTCCCTCTTACCCTCACTCACTCGGGTTCCCTCTCACCCTCACTCACTCGGGTTCCCTCTCACCCTCACTCACTAGGGTTCACTCTCACACTCACTCACCTATGCTACCACTCACCCTCCCTCCCTCAGGCTCCCTCACAACTAATGTCACTCAAGCTGCCTCCCACCCACCTTCATTGTGATCTCGCTCTCACCCTCCATCACTCAGGTTCCCTTTCACACTGACTCACTCGCGCTACCTCTCACTCTCACTCACTCGGGATTCCTCTCACCCTCACTCATTCGGGCTCCCTCTCACCCTCCCTGGGACTCCCTCTCTCCCTCACTCAGACTCCCACTCTCCCTCCCTCACTCAGTCTCCCTGGCAACCTGTCTCACTTAGGCTTCTTCTCACTCACCCTCATTGTGACCTCACTCTCACCCTCCCTCATTCCGGTTCCCTTAGGACCTCTGTCATTCAGGCTCCATGTCACCCTCCCTCATTGTGACCTTTCTCTCACCCTCCATCACTCAGGGCCCTCTCACCTTCCCTCACATAGAATCCCTTCCACAGTTCCTCACTCAGGCTCCCTCATACACTCCCTATTTCAAGCTCCCTGGCAACCTCTCTCACTCAGGCTCCCTCTCACCCTCACTCATTTGACCTCGCTCTCACATTCCCTCCCTCAGGCTCCCCCTCTCCTTCACTATCCTACACTCCCTGTAATCCTCCCTCACTCAGACCCTCTCCCCTTCTCACACTCAGTTCCCTGTCGCACTCACTCAGGCTCCCTCTCACCCTCACTCACTGGGGTTCCCTCTCACCCTCACACACTCGGACTCACTCTCACACTCACTCACCTATGCTACCACTCACCCTCCCTCTCTCAGGATCCCTCACAACTACTGTCACTCAGGCTGCCTCCCTCCCTCCCTCATTGTGATCTCGCTCTCACCCTCCTTTACTGTGAGCTCGCTCTCACCCTCCCTCACTCAGGCTCCCCTTCACCTTCAATCACCTAGACTCCCTGACACCCTCCCTCACTCAGGTCCCTCTCGCCTTTGCACACTCAGTTCCCTCTCGCCCTCACTCAGGCTCCCTCTCACCCTCACTCACTCGGGCTCCCTCTAACACTCACTCACCTATGCTCCCTCTCACCCTCACTCTCTCAGGCTCCCTCACAACTACTGTCACTCAGGTTGCCTCTGACCCTCCCTCATTGTACCTCGCTCTCACCCTCCTTCCCTGTGACCTCGCTCTCACCCTCCCTCACTCAGGCTCCCACTCAACTTCACTCACCTAGACTCCTTCTAATCCTCTCTTACTCAAGCTCCCACTCACCCTCACTCACTGTGACCTCGCGCTCTCTCTCCCTCACTCTGGTTCCCTTACAACCTCTGTCATTCAGGCTCCATGTCACCCTCCCTCATTGTGACCTTTCTCTCACCCTCCATCACTCAGGGCCCCCTCACCTTCCCTCACTTAGAATCCCTCACACAATTCCTCACTCAGGCTCCCTCATACACTCCCTATTTCAAGCTCCCTGGCAACCTCTCTCACTCAGGCTCCCTCTCACCCTCACTCATTTTGACCTCGCTCTCACACTCCCTCCCTCAGGCTCCCCCTCACCTTCAATATCCTACACTCCCTGTAATCCTCCCTCACTCAGGCCCTCTCCCCTTCCCACACTCAGTTCCCTGTCGCACTCACTCAGGCTCCCTCTCACCCTCACACACTTGGACTCACTCTCACACTCACTCACCTATGCTACCACTCACGCTTCCTCTCTCAGGCTCCCTCACAACTACTGTCACTCAGGCTGCCTCCCTCCATCCCTCATTGTGATCTCGCTCTCACCCTCCATCATTCACACTCCCACACACACTGATTCACTCGGGCTCCCTGTCACCCTCACGCACTCGTGATCCCGCTCACCCTCACTCACTCGGCTTCCTCTCACCCTCACTGGGGCTCCCTCACACCCTCCCTCACTCAGGCTCCCTCAGAACCTCTCTCACTCAGGCTCCATCCCACCCTCCCTCATTGTGCCCTAGCTCTCACCCTCCAGCACTCAGGCTCCCTGTCACACTCACTCACTCGGGATCCCTATCACTCTCCCTCACTTGGGCTCCCTCACACTTTCCCTCACTCAGGCTCCCTCATACCCTCCCTCACTCAGGCTCCCTTTCACACTCCCTCTCTCAGACTCCGTCTCTCCCTCACTCAGGCTCCCTCTCTCCCTTCCTCACTCAGTGTCCCTGGCAACCTGTCTCACTGAGGCTCCCTGTCACCCTCCCTCATTGTACCTCGCTCTCACCCTCCTTCCCTGTGACCTCGCTCTCACCCTCCCTCACTCAGGCTCCCCCTCAACTTCACTCACCTAGACTCCCTCTAATCCTCTCTCACTCAAGCTCCCTCTCACCCTCCCTCACTGTGACCTCGCGCTCTCTCTCCCTCACTCAGGCTCCCCCTCACCTTCACTCACCTAGGCTCCCCGTAACCCTCCCTCACTCCGGTCCCTCTCACCCTCACTCACTCGGGTTCCCTCTCACCCTCACTCATTCGGGCTCCCTCTCACACTCCCTCCCTGGGACTCCCTCTCTCCCTCACTCAGACTCCCTCTCTCCCTCCCTCACTCAGTCTCCCTGGCAACCTGTCTCACTTAGGCTCCGTCTCACTCACCCTCATTGTGACCTCGCTCTCACCCTCCCTCACTCCGGTTCCCTTACAACCTCTGTCATTCAGGCTCCATGTCACCCTCCCTCACTCAGGGCCCTCTCACCTTCCCTCACGTAGAATCCCTCACACAGTTCCTCACTCAGGCTCCCTCATACACTCCCTATTTTAAGCTCCCTGGCAACCTCTCTCACTCAGGCTCCCTCTCACTCTCACTCATTTGACCTCGCTCTCACACTCCCTCCCTCAGGCTCCCCCTCACCTCACTATCCTACACTCCCTGTAATCCTCCCTCACTCAGGCCCTCTCCCCCTCACTCACTGGGGTTCCCTCTCACCCTAACACACTCGGACTCACTCTCACACTCACTCACCTATGCTACCACTCACCCTCCCTGTCTCAGGCTCCCTCACAACTACTGTCACTCAGGCTGCCTCCCTCCCTCCCTCATTGTGATTTCGCTCTCACCCTCCATCATTCAGGCTCCCACACACACTGACTCACTCGGGCTCCCTGTCACCCTCACTCACTCGGCTCCCTCTCAGCCTCACTGGGGTTCCCTCACACCCTCTCTTACTCAGGCTCCCTCAGAAACTCTCTCACTCAGGCTCCATCCCACCCTCCTGCATTGTGCCCTAGCTCTCACCGTCCATCAGTCAGGCTCCCTGTCACCCTCCCTCACTCAGGTCCTTCTCGCCTTCGCACACTCAGTCCCTCTCGCCCTCACTCAGGCTACATCTCACCGTTACTCACTGGGGTTCCCGCACCCTCACCCCTATGGGCTCGCTCTCACACTCACTCACCTATGCTCCCTCTCTCCCTCACTCAGACTCCCTCTCTCCCTCCCTCCCTCAGTCTCCCTGGCAACCTGTCTCACTCAGGCTCCCTTTCACCCTCCCTCATTGTGACCTCGCTCTCTCCTTGCATCACTTAGGTTCCCTGTCACCCTGACTCATTTGGGCTCCCTGGCATCCTAACTCACTCGAGATCCCTCTCACTCTCCCTCACTCAGTCTCCCTGGCAACCTGTCTCACTGAGGCTCCCTGTCACCCTCCCACATTGTACCACGCTCTCACCCTCCCTCACTCAGGCTCCCCCTCAACTTCACTCACCTAGACTCCCTCAAATCCTCTCTCACTCAAGCTCCCTCTCACCCTCACTCACTGTGACCTCGCGCTCTTTCTCCCTCACTCAGGCTCCCCCTCACCTTCACTCACCTAGACTCCCCGTAATCCTACCTCACTCAGGTCCCTCTTACCCTCACTCACTCGGGTTCCCTCTCACCCTCACTCACTCGGGTTCCCTCTCACCCTCACTCACTCGGGTTCCCTCTCACCCTCACTCACTCGGGTTCCCTCTCACCCTCACTCACTCGGGTTCCCTCTCACCCTCACTCACTCGGGATTCCTCTAACACTCACTCACCTATGCTCCCTCTCACCCTCACTCTCTCAGGCTCCCTCACAACTACTGTCACTCAGGTTGCCTCTGACCCTCCCTCATTGTACCTCGCTCTCACCCTCCTTCCCTGTGACCTCGCTCTCACCCTCCCTCAGGCTCCTTGTAACCCTCACTCACTCAGGATCCCTCTCACCCTCACTCACTTGAGTTCCATCTCACCCTCCCTCCCTGGGGCTCCCTGTCACCCTCCGTCACTTTGGCTCCCCCTCACCCTCACTCACCTAGGCTCCCTCACACCTTCCCTCTCTCAGGCTCCCTCACAACTTCTGTCACTCAGGCTCCCTCCCACCCTCCCTCATTGTGACATCACTCTCACCCTCCCTCACTTGGGCTCCCTATCACCCTCACTCTCTCAGGCATCGTCTCACACTCACTCACCTGGACTCCCTCACACCCTCTCTCTCTCAGGCTCCCTCACAGCTTCTGTCACTCCGGATCTCTCCCACCCTCCCTCATTGTGACCTCACTCTCACCCTCCCTCAGTCAGGCTCCCCCTCACCTTTACTCACCTAGACTCCCTGTAACACTCCCTCACTCAGGTCCCTCTCCCCTTCTCATAATCAGTTCCCTGTCGCCCTCACTCACTCGGGTTCCCTCTCACCCTCACTCACTCGGGCTCACTCTCACACACACTCACCTATGCTACCACTCACCCGCCCTCTCTCAGGCTGCCTCACAACTACTGTCACTCAGGCAGCCTCCCTCCCTCCCTCATTGTGATCTCGCTGTAACCCTCCATCACTCAGGCTCCCACACACACTGACTCACTCGGGCTCCCTGTCACCCTCACTCATTCGGGATCCCTCTCACGCTCACTGACTCGGCTCGCTCTCACCCTCACTGGGGCTCCCTCACACCCTCCCTCACTCAGGCTCCCTCATACCCTCCCTCACTCAGGCTCCCTTTCACACTCCCTCACTCAGACTCCCTCTCTCCCTCCCTCAGGCTCCCTCTGTCAGGCTCTCCCAGGCAACCTGTCTCACTCAGGCTCCCTGTCACCCCCACTTCATTGTGACCTCACTCTCACCCTCCTTCACTTTGACCTCGCTCTCACTCTCCCTCAATCATGCTCCCCCTCACATTCACTCACCTAGACTCCCTGTAACCCTCCCTCACTCAGGTCTCTCTAACCTTCCCTGCCTCAGTTTCCCTCTCTCCCTCACTCAGACTCCCTCTCTCCCTCCCTCCCTCAGTCTCCCTGGCAACGTGTCTCACTCAGGCTCCCTTTCACCCTCCCTCATTGTGACCTCGCTCTCTCCTTGCATCACTTAGGTTCCCTGTCACCCTGACTCATTTGGGCTCCCTGGCATCCTAACTCACTCGAGATCCCTCTCACTCTCCCTCACTCAGTCTCCCTGGCAACCTGTCTCACTGAGGCTCCCTGTCACCCTCCCACATTGTACCACGCTCTCACCCTCCCTCACTCAGGCTCCCCCTCAACTTCACTCACCTAGACTCCCTCAAATCCTCTCTCACTCAAGCTCCCTCTCACCCTCACTCACTGTGACCTCGCGCTCTTTCTCCCTCACTCAGGCTCCCCCTCACCTTCACTCACCTAGACTCCCCGTAATCCTACCTCACTCAGGTCCCTCTTACCCTCACTCACTCGGGTTCCCTCTCACCCTCACTCACTCGGGTTCCCTCTCACCCTCACTCACTCGGGATTCCTCTCACCCTCACTCATTCGGGCTCCCTCTCACACTCCCTCCCTGGGACTCCCTCTGTCCCTCACTCAGACTCCCACTCTCCCTCCCTCACTCAGTCTCCCTGGCAACCTGTCTCACTTAGGCTTCTTCTCACTCACCCTCATTGTGACCTCACTCTCACCCTCCCTCATTCCGGTTCCCTTACGACCTCTGTCATTCAGGCTCCATGTCCCCCTCCCTCATTGTGACCTTTCTCTCACCCTCCATCACTCAGGGCCCTCTCACCTTCCCTCACATAGAATCCCTTCCACAGTTCCTCACTCAGGCTCCCTCATACACTCCCTATTTCAAGCTCCCTGGCAACCTCTCTCACTCAGGCTCCCTCTCACCCTCACTCATTTGACCTCGCTCTCACATTCCCTCCCTCAGGCTCCCCGTCTCCTTCACTATCCTACACTCCCTGTAATCCTCCCTCACTCAGACCCTCTCCCCTTCTCACACTCAGTTCCGTGTCGCACTCACTCAGGCTCCCTCTCACCCTCACTCACTGGGGTTCCCTCTCACCCTCACACACTCGGACTCACTCTCACACTCACTCACCTATGCTACCACTCACCCTCCCTCTCTCAGGATCCCTCACAACTACTGTCACTCAGGCTGCCTCCCTCCCTCCCTCATTGTGATCTCGCTCTCACCCTCTTTTACTGTGACCTTGCTCTCACCCTCCCTCACTCAGGCTCCCCTTCACCTTCACTCACCTAGACTCCCTGACACCCTCCCTCACTCAGGTCCCTCTCGCCTTTGCACACTCAGTTCCCTCTCGCCCTCACTCACTCGGGCTCCCTCTAACACTCACTCACCTATGCTCCCTCTCACCCTCACTCTCTCAGGCTCCCTCACAAGTACTGTCACTCAGGTTGCCTCTGACCCTCCCTCATTGTACCTCGCTCTCACCCTCCTTCCCTGTGACCTCGCTCTCACCCTCCCTCAGTCTCCTTGTAACCCTCACTCACTCAGGATCCCTCTCACCCTCACTCACTTGAGTTCCATCTCACCCTCCCTCCCTGGGGCTCCCTGTCACCCTCCGTCACTTTGGCTCCCCCTCACCCTCACTCACCTAGGCTCCCTCACACCTTCCCTCTCTCAGGCTCCCTCACAACTTCTGTCACTCAGGCTCCCTCCCACCCTCCCTCATTGTGACATCACTCTCACCCTCCCTCACTTGGGCTCCCTATCACTCTCACTCTCTCAGGCATCGTCTCACACTCACTCACCTGGACTCCCTCACACCCTCTCTCTCTCAGGCTCCCTCACAGCTTCTGTCACTCCGGATCTCTCCCACCCTCCCTCATTGTGACCTCACTCTCACCCTCCCTCAGTCAGGCTCCCCCTCACCTTTACTCACCTAGACTCCCTGTAACACTCCCTCACTCAGGTCCCTCTCCCCTTCTCATAATCAGTTCCCTGTCGCCCTCACTCACTCGGGTTCCCTCTCACCCTCACTCACTCGGGCTCACTCTCACACACACTCACCTATGCTACCACTCACCCGCCCTCTCTCAGGCTGCCTCACAACTACTGTCACTCAGGCAGCCTCCCTCCCTCCCTCATTGTGATCTCGCTGTAACCCTCCATCACTCAGGCTCCCACACACACTGACTCACTCGGGCTCCCTGTCACCCTCACTCATTCGGGATCCCTCTCACGCTCACTGACTCGGCTCGCTCTCACCCTCACTGGGGCTCCCTCACACCCTCCCTCACTCAGGCTCCCTCATACCCTCCCTCACTCAGGCTCCCTTTCACACTCTCTCACTCAGACTCCCTCTCTCCCTCCCTCAGGCTCCCTCTGTCCCTCCCTCACTCAGTCTCCCAGGCAACCTGTCTCACTCAGGCTCCCTGTCACCCCCACTTCATTGTGACCTCACTCTCACCCTCCTTCACTTTGACCTCGCTCTCACTCTCCCTCAATCAGGCTCCTCCTCACATTCACTCACCTAGACTCCCTGTAACCCTCCCTCACTCAGGTCTCTCTAACCTTCCCTCCCTCAGTTTCCCTCTCTCCCTCACTCAGGCTCCCTCTCTCCCTCCCTCACTCAGTTTCCCTGGGAACCACTCTCACTCAGTCTCCCTGGAAACCTCTCTCATTCAGGCTACCTTTCACCCTCCCTCACTGTGACCTCGCTCTCATCCTCCATTACTCAGGCTCCCTCTCACCGTGACTTATTCGGGTTCCCTGTCACACTCACTCACTCGGGCTCCCTCTCACCCTCCCTCACTGGGGCTCCCTCATACCCTCCCTTACTCAGTCTGCCTCTCACACTTCCTAAGATGGAATCCCTCTCTCCCTCACTCAGTCTCCCTCTCTCCCGCCCTCACTCCGTCTCCCTGGCAACCTGTCTCACTTAGGTTCCCTCTCACTCTCCCTGATTGTGACCTTGCTGTCACCCTCCATCACTCAGGGGCCCTCTCACCTGCTCCCTCACACAGTTCCTCACTCAGGCTCCCTCATACACTCCCTATTTCAAGCTCCCTGGCAACCTATCTCACTCAGGCTCCCTCTCACCCTCAGTCATTTTGACCTCGCTCTCACCCTCCCGCTCACCCTCACTCACCTAGGCTCCGTCTAACCCTCCCTCACTCAGCTCCCTCTCACCTTCCCTCACTCAGTTGCTTTCTCACCCTGAGTCATTCGGGCTCTCTGTCACCCTCACTCACTCGGGATCCCTCTCACTCTCCCTCACTTGGGATCCCTTTAAGCCTCCCTCACTGGATCTCCCTCACACCTTCCCTCCCTCAGGCTCTCTCATACCCTCACTCACTCAGGCTCCGTTTCACACTCCCTCACTCAGTCTCCCTGTCACCCTGTCCCACTGAAGCTCCCTGTCACCCTCCCTCATTGTACATCGCTCTCTCCCTCACTCAGTCTCCCTGGCAACCTGTCTCCCTGAGGCTCCCTGTCACCCTCCCTCATTGTACATCGCTCTCACCCTCCTTCCCTGTGACCTCGCTCTCACCCTCCCTCACTCAGGCTCCCACTCAACTTCACTCACCTAGACTCCTTCTAATCCTCTCTTACTCAAGCTCCCACTCACCCTCACTCACTGTGACCTCGCGCTCTCTCTCCCTCACTCTGGTTCCCTTACAACCTCTGTCATTCAGGCTCCATGTCACCCTCCCTCATTGTGACCTTTCTCTCACCCTCCATCACTCAGGGCCCCCTCACCTTCCCTCACTTAGAATCCCTCACACAATTCCTCACTCAGGCTCCCTCATACACTCCCTATTTCAAGCTCCCTGGCAACCTCTCTCACTCAGGCTCCCTCTCACCCTCACTCATTTTGACCTCGCTCTCACACTCCCTCCCTCAGGCTCCCCCTCACCTTCAATATCCTACACTCCCTGTAATCCTCCCTCACTCAGGCCCTCTCCCCTTCCCACACTCAGTTCCCTGTCGCACTCACTCAGGCTCCCTCTCACCCTCACACACTTGGACTCACTCTCACACTCACTCACCTATGCTACCACTCACGCTTCCTCTCTCAGGCTCCCTCACAACTACTGTCACTCAGGCTGCCTCCCTCCATCCCTCATTGTGATCTCGCTCTCACCCTCCATCATTCAGACTCCCACACACACTGATTCACTCGGGCTCCCTGTCACCCTCACGCACTCGTGATCCCGCTCACCCTCACTCACTCGGCTTCCTCTCACCCTCACTGGGGCTCCCTCACACCCTCCCTCACTCAGGCTCCCTCAGAACCTCTCTCACTCAGGCTCCATCCCACCCTCCCTCATTGTGCCCTAGCTCTCACCCTCCAGCACTCAGGCTCCCTGTCACACTCACTCACTCGGGATCCCTATCACTCTCCCTCACTTGGGCTCCCTCACACTTTCCCTCACTCAGGCTCCCTCATACCCTCCCTCACTCAGGCTCCCTTTCACACTCCCTCTCTCAGACTCCGTCTCTCCCTCACTCAGGCTCCCTCTCTCCTTTCCTCACTCAGTGTCCCTGGCAACCTGTCTCACTGAGGCTCCCTGTCACCCTCCCTCATTGTACCTCGCTCTCACCCTCCTTCCCTGTGACCTCGCTCTCACCCTCCCTCACTCAGGCTCCCCCTCAACTTCACTCACCTAGACTCCCTCTAATCCTCTCTCACTCAAGCTCCCTCTCACCCTCCCTCACTGTGACCTCGTGCTCTCTCTCCCGCACTCAGGCTCCCCCTCACCTTCACTCACCTAGACTCCCCGTAACCCTCCCTCACTCCGGTCCCTCTCACCCTCACTCACTCGGGTTCCCTCTCACCCTCACTCATTCGGGCTCCCTCTCACACTCCCTCCCTGGGACTCCCTCTCTCCCTCACTCAGACTCCCTCTCTCCCTCCCTCACTCAGTCTCCCTGGCAACCTGTCTCACTTAGGCTCCGTCTCACTCACCCTCATTGTGACCTCGCTCTCACCCTCCCTCACTCCGGTTCCCTTACAACCTCTGTCATTCAGGCTCCATGTCACCCTCCCTCACTCAGGGCCCTCTCACCTTCCCTCACGTAGAATCCCTCACACAGTTCCTCACTCAGGCTCCCTCATACACTCCCTATTTTAAGCTCCCTGGCAACCTCTCTCACTCAGGCTCCCTCTCACTCTCACTCATTTGACCTCGCTCTCACACTCCCTCCCTCAGGCTCCCCCTCACCTCACTATCCTACACTCCCTGTAATCCTCCCTCACTCAGGCCCTCTCCCCCTCACTCACTGGGGTTCCCTCTCACCCTCACACACTCGGACTCACTCTCACACTCACTCATCTATGCTACCACTCACCCTCCCTGTCTGAGGCTCCCTCACAACTACTGTCACTCAGGCTGCCTCCCTCCCTCCCTCATTGTGATTTCACTCTCACCCTCCATCATTCAGGCTCCCACACACACTGACTCACTCGGGCTCCCTGTCACCCTCACTCACTCGTGATCCCACTCACCGTCACTCACTCGGCTCCCTCTCAGCCTCACTGGGGTTCCCTCACACCCTCTCTTACTCAGGCTCCCTCAGAAACTCTCTCACTCAGGCTCCATCCCACCCTCCTTCATTGTGCCCTAGCTCTCACCGTCCATCAGTCAGGCTCCCTGTCACCCTCCCTCACTCAGGTCCTTCTCGCCTTCGCACACTCAGTCCCTCTCGCCCTCACTCAGGCTCCATCTCACCGTTACTCACTGGGGTTCCCGCACCCTCACCCCTTTGGGCTCGCTCTCACACTCACTCACCTATGCTCCCTCTCTCCCTCACTCAGACTCCCTCTCTCCCTCCCTCCCTCAGTCTCCCTGGCAACCTGTCTCACTCAGGCTCCCTTTCACCCTCCCTCATTGTGACCTCGCTCTCTCCTTGCATCACTTAGGTTCCCTGTCACCGTGACTCATTTGGGCTCCCTGGCATCCTAACTCACTCGAGATCCCTCTCACTCTCCCTCACTCAGTCTCCCTGGCAACCTGTCTCACTGAGGCTCCCTGTCACCCTCCCACATTGTACCACGCTCTCACCCTCCCTCACTCAGGCTCCCCCTCAACTTCACTCACCTAGACTCCCTCAAATCCTCTCTCACTCAAGCTCCCTCTCACCCTCACTCACTGTGACCTCGCGCTCTTGCTCCCTCACTCAGGCTCCCCCTCACCTTCACTCACCTAGACTCCCCGTAAACCTACCTCACTCAGGTCCCTCTCACCCTCACTCACTCGGGTTCCCTCTCACCCTCACTCACTCGGGTTCCCTCTCACCCTCACTCAATAGGGTTCACTCTCACACTCACTCACCTATGCTACCACACACCCTCCCTCTCTCAGGCTCCCTCACAACTAATGTCACTCAAGCTGCCTCCCACCCTCCTTCATTGTGATCTCGCTCTCACCCTCCATCACTCAGGCTCCCTTTCACAATGACTCACTCGCGCTACCTCTCACTCTCACTCACTCGGGATTCCTCTCACCCTCACTCATTCGGGCTCCCTCTCACACTCCCTCCCTGGGACTCCCTCTCTCCCTCACTCAGACTCCCACTCTCCCTCCCTCACTCAGTCTCCCTGGCAACCTGTCTCACTTAGGCTTCTTCTCACTCACCCTCATTGTGACCTCACTCTCACCCTCCCTCACTCCGGTTTCCTTACGACCTCTGTCATTCAGGCTCCATGTCACCCTCCCTCATTGTGACCTTTCTCTCACCCTCCATCACTCAGGGCCCTCTCACTTTCCCTCACATAGAATCCCTTCCACAGTTCCTCACTCAGGCTCCCTCATACACTCCCTATTTCAAGCTCCCTAGCAACCTCCCTCTCACCCTCACTCATTTGACCTCTCTCTCACATTCCCTCCCTCAGGCTCCCCCTCTCCTTCACTATCCTACACTCCGTGTAATCTTCCCTCACTCAGACCCTCTCCCCTTCTCACACTCAGTTCCCTGTCGCACTCACTTAGGCTCCCTCTCACCCTTCCTCACTCAGGCTCCCCTTCACCTTCACTCACCTAGACTCCCTGACACCCTCCCTCACTCAGGTCCCTCTCGCCTTTGCACACTCAGTTCCCTCTCGCCCTCACTCAGGCTCCCTCTCACCCTCACTCTCTCAGGCTCCCTCACAACTACTGTCACTCAGGTTGCCTCTGACCCTCCCTCATTGTACCTCGCTCTCACCCTCCTTTCCTGTGACCTCGCTCTCACCCTCCCTCACTCAGGCTCCCCCTCATCTTCACTCACCTAGACTCGCTGTAACCCTCCCTCACTCAGGCTCCCTGTAACCCTCACTCACTCAGGATCTCTCTCACCCTCACTCACTTGAGTTCCATCTCACACTCCCTCCCTGGGGCTCCCTGTCACCCTCCGTCACTTTGGCTCCCCCTCACCCTCACTCACCTAGGCTCCCTCACACCTTCCCTCTCTCAGGCTCCCTCATACCCTCCCTCACTCAGGCTCCCTTTCACACTCCCTCACTCAGACTCCCTGTCACCCTGACACATTTTGGTTCCCTGGTATCCTAACTCACTCGAGATCCCTCTCTCCCTCACTCAGTCTCCCTGGCAACCTGTCCCACTGAGGCTCCCTGTCACCCTCCCCTCATTGTACATCGCTCTCTCCCTCACTCAGTCTCCCTGGCAACCTGTCTCACTGAGGCTCCCTGTCACCCTCCCTCATTGTACATCGCTCTCACCCTCCTTCCCTGTGACCTCGCTCTCACCCTCCCTCACTCAGGCTCCCCCTCAACTTCACTTACCTAGACTCCTTCTAATCCTCTCTCACTCAAGCTCCCACTCCACTGTGACCTCGAGCTCTCTCTCCCTCACTCCGGTTCCCTTACAACCTCTGTCATTTAGGCTCCATGTCACCCTCCCTCACTCAGGGCCCCCTCACCTTCCCTCACTTAGAATCCCTCACACAATTCCTCACTCAGGCTCCCTCATACACTCCCTATTTCATGCTCCCTGGCAACCTCTCTCACTCAGGCTCCCTCTCACCCTCACTATTCTACACTCCCTGTAATCCTCTCTCACTCAGGCCCTCTCGCCTTCCCACACACAGTTCCCTGTCGCACTCACTCAGGATCCCTCTCACCCTTACTCACTGTGGTTCCCTCTCACCCTCACACACTTGGACTCACTCTCACACTCACTCACCTATGCTACCACTCACGCTTCCTCTCTCAGGCACCCTCACAACTACTGTCACTCAGGCTGCCTCCCTCCATCCCTCATTGTGATCTCGCTCTCACCCTCCATCATTCAGACTCCCACACACACTGATTCACTCGGGCTCCCTGTCACCCTCACGCACTCGTGATCCCGCTCACCCTCACTCACTCGGGTTCCTCTCACCCTCACTGGGGCTCCCTCACACCCTCCCTCACTCAGGCTCCCTCAGAACCTCTCTCACTCAAGCTCCATCCCACCCTCCCTCATTGTGCCCTAGCTCTCACCCTCCAGCACTCAGGCTCACTGTCACACTCACTCACTCGGGATCCCTATCACTCTCCCTCACTTGGGCTCCCTCACACTTTCCCTCACTCAGGCTCCCTCATACCCTCCCTCACTCAGGTTGCCTTTCACACTCCCTCTCTCAGACTCCGTCTCTCCCTCACTCAGGCTCCCTCTCTCCCTTCCTCACTCAGTGTCCCTGGCAACCTGTCTCACTCAGGCTCCCTTTCACCCTCCCTCATTGTGACCTCGCTCTCTCCTTGCATCACTTAGGTTCCCTGTCACCCTGATTCATTTGGGCTCCCTGGCATCCTAACTCACTCGAGATCCCTCTCACTCTCCCTCACTCAGTCTCCCTGGCAACCTGTCTCACTGAGGCTCCCTGTCACCCTCCCACATTGTACCACGCTCTCACCCTCCCTCACTCAGGCTCCCCCTCAACTTCACTCACCTAGACTCCCCGTAATCCTACGTCACTCAGGTCCCTCTTACCCTCACTCACTCGGGTTCCCTCTCACCCTCACTCACTCGGGTTCCCTCTCACCCTCACTCACTAGGGTTCACTCTCACACTCACTCACCTATGCTACCACTCACCCTCCCTCCCTCAGGCTCCCTCACAACTAATGTCACTCAAGCTGCCTCCCACCCACCTTCATTGTGATCTCGCTCTCACCCTCCATCACTCAGGCTCCCTTTCACACTGACTCACTCGCGCTACCTCTCACCCTCACTCATTCGGGCTCCCTCTCACACTCCCTCCCTGGGACTCCCTCTCTCCCTCACTCAGACTCCCACTCTCCCTCCCTCACTCAGTCTCCCTGGCAACCTGTCTCACTTAGGCTTCTTCTCACTCACCCTCATTGTGACCTCAGTCTCACCCTCCCTCATTCCGGTTCCCTTACGACCTCTGTCATTCAGGCTCCATGTCACCCTCCCTCATTGTGACCTTTCTCTCACCCTCCATCACTCAGGGCCCTCTCACCTTCCCTCACATAGAATCCCTTCCACAGTTCCTCACTCAGGCTCCCTCATACACTCCCTATTTCAAGCTCCCTGGCAACCTCTCTCACTCAGGCTCCCTCTCACCCTCACTCATTTGACCTCGCTCTCACATTCCCTCCCTCAGGCTCCCCGTCTCCTTCACTATCCTACACTCCCTGTAATCCTCCCTCACTCAGACCCTCTCCCCTTCTCACACTCAGTTCCCTGTCGCACTCACTCAGGCTCCCTCTCACCCTCACTCACTGTGGTTCCCTCTCACCCTCACACACTCGGACTCACTCTCACACTCACTCACCTATGCTACCACTCACCCTCCCTCTCTCAGGATCCCTCACAACTACTGTCACTCAGGCTGCCTCCCTGCCTCCCTCATTGTGATCTCGCTCTCACCCTCCTTTACTGTGAGCTCGCTCTCACCCTCCCTCACTCAGGCTCCCCTTCACCTTCACTCACCTAGACTCCCTGACACCCTCCCTCACTCAGGTCCCTCTCGCCTTTGCACACTCATTTCCCTCTCGCCCTCACTCAGGCTCCCTCTCACCCTCACTCACTCGGGCTCCCTCTAACACTCACTCACCTATGCTCCCTCTCACCCTCACTCTCTCAGGCTCCCTCACAACTACTGTCACTCAGGTTGCCTCTGACCCTCCCTCATTGTACCTCGCTCTCACCCTTCTTCCCTGTGACCTCGCTCTCACCCTCCCTCACTCAGGCTCCCCCTCATCTTCACTCACCTAGACTCGCTGTAACCCTCCCTTACTCAGGTCCCTCTAACCTTCCCTCCCTCAGTTTCCCCCTTGTCCTCACTCAGGCTCCTTGTAACCCTCACTCACTCAGGATCCCTCTCACCCTCACTCACTTGAGTTCCATCTCACCCTCCCTCCCTGGGGCTCCCTGTCACCCTCCGTCACTTTGGCTCCCCCTCACCCTCACTCACCTAGGCTCCCTGACACCTTCCCTCTCTCAGGCTCCCTCACAACTTCTGTCACTCAGGCTCCCTCCCACCCTCCCTCATTGTGACATCAATCTCACCCTCCCTCACTTGGGCTCCCTATCACCCTCTCTCTCTCAGGCTCCCTCACAGCTTCTGTCACTCCGGATCTCTCCCACCCTCCCTCATTGTGACCTCACTCTCACCCTCCCTCAGTCAGGCTCCCCCTCACCTTTACTCACGTAGACTCCCTGTAACACTCCCTCACTCAGGTCCCTCTCCCCTTCTCATAATCAGTTCCCTGTCGCCCTCACTCACTCGGGTTCCCTCTCACCCTCACTCACTCGGGCTCACTCTCACACACACTCACCTATGCTACCACTCACCCGCCCTCTCTCAGGCTGCCTCACAACTACTGTCACTCAGGCAGCCTCCCTCCCTCCCTCATTGTGATCTCGCTGTAACCCTCCATCACTCAGGCTCCCACACACACTGACTCACTCGGTCTCCCTGTCACCCTCACTCATTCGGGATCCCTCTCACGCTCACTGACTCGGCTCCCTCTCACCCTCACTGGGGCTCCCTCACACCCTCCCTCACTCAGGCTCCCTCATACCCTCCTTCACTCAGGCTCCCTTTCACACTCCCTCACTCAGACTCCCTCTCTCCCTCCCTCAGGCTCCCTCTGTCCCTCCCTCACTCAGTCTCCCAGGCAACCTGTCTCACTGAGGCTCCCTGTCACCCTCCCTCATTGTACCTCGCTCTCACCCTCCTTCCCTGTGACCTCGCTCTCACCCTCCCTCACTCAGGCTCCCCCTCAACTTCACTCACCTAGACTCCCTCTAATCCTCTCTCACTCAAGCTCCCTCTCACCCACCCTCACTGTGACCTCGCCCTCTCTCTCCCTCACTCAGGCTCCCCCTCACCTTCACTCACCTAGACTCCCCGTAACCCTCCCTCACTCCGGTCCCTCTCACCCTCACTCATTCGGGCTCCCTCTCACACTCCCTCCCTGGGACTCCCTCTCTCCCTCACTCAGACTCCCTCTCTCCCTCCCTCTCTCAGTCTCCCTGGCAACCTGTCTCACTTAGGCTCCGTCTCACTCACCCTCATTGTGACCTTGCTCTCACCCTCCCTCACTCCAGTTCCCTTACCACCTCTGTCATTCAGGCTCCATGTCACCCTCCCTCACACAGGGCCCTCTCACCTTCTCTCACGTAGAATCCCTCACACAGTTCCTCACTCAGGCTCCCTCATACACTCCCTATTTTAAGCTCCCTGGCAACCTCTCTCACTCAGGCTCCCTCTCACTCTCACTCATTTGACCTCGCTCTCACACTCCCTCCCTCAGGCTCCCCCTCACCTTCAATATCCTACACTCCCTGTAATCCTCCCTCACTCAGGCCCTCTCCTCCTCACTCACTGGGGTTCCCTCTCACCCTCACACACTCGGACTCACTCTCACACTCACTCACCTATGCTACCACTCACCCTCCCTGTCTCAGGCTCCCTCACAACTACTGTCACTCAGGCTGCCTCCCTCCCTCCCTCATTGTGATTTCGCTCTCACCCTCCATCATTCAGGCTCCCACACACACTGACTCACTCGGGCTCCCTGTCACCCTCACTGACTCGTGATCCCACTCACCGTCACTCACTCGGCTCCCTCTCAGCCTCACTGGGGTTCCCTCACACCCTCTCTTACTCAGGCTCCCTCAGAAACTCTCTCACTCAGGCTCCATCCCACCCTCCTTCATTGTGCCCTAGCTCTCACCGTCCATCAGTCAGGCTCCCTGTCACCCTCCCTCACTCAGGTCCTTCTCGCCTTCGCACACTCAGTCCCTCTCGCCCTCACTCAGGCTCCATCTCACCGTTACTCACTGGGGTTCCCGCACCCTCACCCCTTTGGGCTCGCTCTCACACTCACTCACCTATGCTCCCTCTCTCCCTCACTCAGACTCCCTCTCTCCCTCCCTCCCTCAGTCTCCCTGGCAACCTGTCTCACTCAGGCTCCCTTTCACCCTCCCTCATTGTGACCTCGCTCTCTCCTTGCATCACTTAGGTTCCCTGTCACCCTGACTCATTTGGGCTCCCTGGCATCCTAACTCACTCGAGATCCCTCTCACTCTCCCTCACTCAGTCTCCCTGGCAACCTATCTCACTGAGGCTCCCTGTCACCCTCCCACATTGTACCACGCTCTCACCCTCCCTCACTCAGGCTCCCCCTCAACTTCACTCCCCTAGACTCCCTCAAATCCTCTCTCACTCAAGCTCCCTCTCACCCTCACTCACTGTGACCTCGCGCTCTTTCTCCCTCACTCAGGCTCCCCCTCAACTTCACTCACCTAGACTCCCCGTAAACCTACCTCACTCAGGTCCCTCTCACCCTCACTCACTCGGGTTCCCTCTCACCCTCACTCACTCGGGTTCCCTCTCACCCTCACTCAATAGGGTTCACTCTCACACTCACTCACCTATGCTACCACACACCATCCCTCTCTCAGGCTCCCTCACAACTAATGTCACTCAAGCTGCCTCCCACCCTCCTTCATTGTGATCTCGCTCTCACCCTCCATCACTCAGGCTCCCTTTCACAATGACTCACTCGCGCTACCTCTCACTCTCACTCACTCGGGATTCCTCTCACCCTCACTCATTCGGGCTCCCTCTCACCCTCCCTGGGACTCCCTCTCTCCCTCACTCAGACTCCCACTCTCCCTCCCTCACTCAGTCTCCCTGGCATCCTGTCTCACTTAGGCTTCTTCTCACTCACCCTCATTGTGACCTCACTCTCACCCTCCCTCATTCCGGTTCCCTTACGACCTCTGTCATTCAGGCTCCATGTCACCCTCCCTCATTGTGACCTTTCTCTCACCCTCCATCACTCAGGGCCCTCTCACCTTCCCTCACATAGAATCCCTTCCACAGTTCCTCACTCAGGCTCCCTCATACACTCCCTATTTCAAGCTCCCTGGCAACCTCTCTCACTCAGGCTCCCTCTCACCCTCACTCATTTGACCTCGCTCTCACATTCCCTCCCTCAGGCTCCCCCTCTCCTTCACTATCCTACACTCCCTGTAATCCTCCCTCACTCAGACCCTCTCCCCTTCTCACACTCAGTTCCCTGTCGCACTCACTCAGGCTCCCTCTCACCCTCACTCACTGGGGTTCCCTCTCACCCTCACACACTCGGACTCACTCTCACACTCACTCACCTATGCTACCACTCACCCTCCCTCTCTCAGGATCCCTCACAACTACTGTCACTCAGGCTGCCTCCCTCCCTCCCTCATTGTGATCTCGCTCTCACCCTCCTTTACTGTGAGCTCGCTCTCACCCTCCCTCACTCAGGCTTCCCTTCACCTTCAATCACCTAGACTCCCTGACACCCTCCCTCACTCAGGTCCCTCTCGCCTTTGCACACTCAGTTCCCTCTCGCCCTCACTCAGGCTCCCTCTCACCCTCACTCACTCGGGCTCCCTCTAACACTCACTCACCTATGCTCCCTCTCACCCTCACTCTCTCAGGCTCCCTCACAACTACTGTCACTCAGGTTGCCTCTGAACCTCCCTCATTGTACCTCGCTCTCACCCTCCTTCCCTGTGACCTCGCTCTCACCCTCCCTCACTCAGGCTCCCCCTCATCTTCACTCACCTAGACTCGCTGTAACCCTCCCTCACTCAGGTCCCTCTAACCTTCCCTCCCTCAGTTTCCCCCTTGTCCTCACTCAGGCTCCTTGTAACCCTCACTCACTCAGGATCCCTCTCACCCTCACTCACTTGAGTTCCATCTCACCCTTCCTCCCTGGGGCTCCCTGTCACCCTCCGTCACTTTGGCTCCCCCCCCTCACTCTCACTCACCTAGGCTCCCTCACACCTTCCCTCTCTCAGGCTCCCTCACACCTTCTCTCTCTCAGGCTCCCTCCCACCCTCCCTCATTGTGACATCACTCTCACCCTCCCTCACTTGGGCTCCCTATCACCCTCAGTCTCTCAGGCAACGTCTCACACTCACTCACCTGGACTCCCTCACACCCTCTCTCTCTCAGGCTCCCTCACAGCTTCTGTCACTCCGGATCTCTCCCACCCTCCCTCATTGTGACCTCACTCTCACCCTCCCTCAGTCAGGCTCCCCCTCACCTTTACTCACCTAGACTCCCTGTAACACTCCATCACTCAGGTCCCTCTCCCCTTCTCATAATCAGTTCCTTGTCGCCCTCACTCACTCGGGTTCCCTCTCACCCTCACTCACTCGGGCTCACTCTCACACACACTCACCTATGCTACCACTCACCCGCCCTCTCTCAGGCTGCCTCACAACTACTGTCACTCAGGCAGCCTCCCTCCCTCCCTCATTGTGATCTCGCTGTAACCCTCCATCACTCAGGCTCCAACACACACTGACTCACTCGGGCTCCCTGTCACCCTCACTCATTCGGGATCCCTCTCACGCTCACTGACTCGGCTCGCTGTCACCCTCACTGGGGCTCCCTCACACCCTCCCTCACTCAGGCTCCCTCATACCCTCCCTCACTCAGGCTCCCTTTCACACTCCCTCAGTCAGACTCACTCAGGCTCCCTCTCTCCCTGCCTCAGGCTCCCTCTGTCCCTCCCTCACTCAGTCTCCCAGGCAACCTGTCTCACTCAGGCTCCCTGTCACCCCCACTTCATTGTGACCTCACTCTCACTCTCCCTCAATCAGGCTCCCCCTCACATTCACTCACCTAGACTCACTGTAACCCTCCCTCACTCAGGTCTCTCTAACCTTCCCTC
Organism: Balaenoptera physalus; assembly: GCF_965194825.1. Lineage (NCBI taxonomy): Eukaryota > Metazoa > Chordata > Mammalia > Artiodactyla > Balaenopteridae > Balaenoptera > Balaenoptera physalus. The sequence continues at coordinate 45,788 of NW_028125051.1, forward strand.
CCTCAGTTTCCCTCTCTCCCTCACTCAGGCTCCCTCTCTCCCTCCCTCACTCAGTTTCCCTGGGAACCACTCTCACTCAGTCTCCCTGGAAACCTCTCTCATTCAGGCTACCTTTCACCCTCCCTCACTGTGACCTCGCTCTCATCCTCCATTACTCAGGCTCCCTCTCACCGTGACTTATTCGGGTTCCCTGTCACACTCACTCACTCGGGCTCCCTCTCACCCTCCCTCACTGGGGCTCCCTCATACCCTCCCTTACTCAGTCTGCCTCTCACACTTCCTAAGATGGAATCCCTCTCTCCCTCACTCAGTCTCCCTCTCTCCCGCCCTCACTCCGTCTCCCTGGCAACCTGTCTCACTTAGGTTCCCTCTCACTCTCCCTGATTGTGACCTTGCTGTCACCCTCCATCACTCAGGGGCCCTCTCACCTGCTCCCTCACACAGTTCCTCACTCAGGCTCCCTCATACACTTCCTATTTCAAGCTCCCTGGCAACCTATCTCACTCAGGCTCCCTCTCACCCTCACTCATTTTGACCTCGCTCTCACACTCCCTCCCTCAGGCTCCCCCCACCTTCAATATCCTACACTCCCTGTAATCCTCCCTCACTCAGGCCCTCTCCCCTTCCCACACTCAGTTCCCTGTCGCACTCACTCAGGCTCCCTCTCACCCTCACACACTTGGACTCACTCTCACACTCACTCACCTATGCTACCACTCACGCTTCCTCTCTCAGTCTCCCTCACAACTACTGTCACTCAGGCTGCCTCCCTCCATCCCTCATTGTGATCTCGCTCTCACCCTCCATCATTCACACTCCCACACACACTGATTCACTCGGGCTCCCTGTCACCCTCACGCACTCGTGATCCCGCTCACCCTCACTCACTCGGCTTCCTCTCACCCTCACTGGGGCTCCCTCACACCCTCCCTCACTCAGGCTCCCTCAGAACCTCTCTCACTCAGGCTCCATCCCACCCTCCCTCATTGTGCCCTAGCTCTCACCCTCCAGCACTCAGGCTCCCTGTCACACTCACTCACTCGGGATCCCTATCACTCTCCCTCACTTGGGCTCCCTCACACTTTCCCTCACTCAGGCTCCCTCATACCCTCCCTCACTCAGGCTCCCTTTCACACTCCCTCTCTCAGACTCCGTCTCTCCCTCACTCAGGCTCCCTCTCTCCCTTCCTCACTCAGTGTCCCTGGCAACCTGTCTCACTGAGGCTCCCTGTCACCCTCCCTCATTGTACCTCGCTCTCACCCTCCTTCCCTGTGACCTCGCTCTCACCCTCCCTCACTCAGGCTCCCCCTCAACTTCACTCACCTAGACTCCCTCTAATCCTCTCTCACTCAAGCTCCCTCTCACCCTCCCTCACTGTGACCTCGCGCTCTCTCTCCCTCACTCAGGCTCCCCCTCACCTTCACTCACCTAGACTCCCCGTAACCCTCCCTCACTCCGTTCCCTCTCACCCTCACTCACTCGGGTTCCCTCTCACCCTCACTCATTCGGGCTCCCTCTCACACTCCCTCCCTGGGACTCCCTCTCTCCCTCACTCAGACTCCCTCTCTCCCTCCCTCACTCAGTCTCCCTGGCAACCTGTCTCACTTAGGCTCCGTCTCACTCACCCTCATTGTGACCTCGCTCTCACCCTCCCTCACTCCGGTTCCCTTACAACCTCTGTCATTCAGGCTCCATGTCACCCTCCCTCACTCAGGGCCCTCTCACCTTCCCTCACGTAGAATCCCTCACACAGTTCCTCACTCAGGCTCCCTCATACACTCCCTATTTTAAGCTCCCTGGCAACCTCTCTCACTCAGGCTCCCTCTCACTCTCACTCATTTGACCTCGCTCTCACACTCCCTCCCTCAGGCTCCCCCTCACCTCACTATCCTACACTCCCTGTAATCCTCCCTCACTCAGGCCCTCTCCCCCTCACTCACTGGGGTTCCCTCTCACCCTCACACACTCGGACTCACTCTCACACTCACTCACCTATGCTACCACTCACCCTCCCTGTCTCAGGCTCCCTCACAACTACTGTCACTCAGGCTGCCTCCCTCCCTCCCTCATTGTGATTTCGCTCTCACCCTCCATCATTCAGGCTCCCACACACACTGACTCACTCGGGCTCCCTGTCACCCTCACTCACTCGTGATCCCACTCACCGTCACTCACTCGGCTCCCTCTCAGCCTCACTGGGGTTCCCTCACACCCTCTCTTACTCAGGCTCCCTCAGAAACTCTCTCACTCAGGCTCCATCCCACCCTCCTTCATTGTGCCCTAGCTCTCACCGTCCATCAGTCAGGCTCCCTGTCACCCTCCCTCACTCAGGTCCTTCTCGCCTTCGCACACTCAGTCCCTCTCGCCCTCACTCAGGCTCCATCTCACCGTTACTCACTGGGGTTCCCGCACCCTCACCCCTTTGGGCTCGCTCTCACACTCACTCACCTATGCTCCCTCTCTCCCTCACTCAGACTCCCTCTCTCCCTCCCTCCCTCTGTGTCCCTGGCAACCTGTCTCACTCAGGCTCCCTTTCACCCTCCCTCATTGTGACCTCGCTCTCTCCTTGCATCACTTAGGTTCCCTGTCACCCTGACTCATTTGGGCTCCCTGGCATCCTAACTCACTCGAGACCCCTCTCACTCTCCCTCACTCAGTCTCCCTGGCAACCTGTCTCACTGAGGCTCCCTGTCACCCTCCCACATTGTACCACGCTCTCACCCTCCCTCACTCAGGCTCCCCCTCAACTTCACTCACCTAGACTCCCTCAAATCCTCTCTCACTCAAGCTCCCTCTCACCCTCACTCACTGTGACCTCGCGCTCTTTCTCCCTCACTCAGGCTCCCCCTCACCTTCACTCACCTAGACTCCCCGTAATCCTACCTCACTCAGGTCCCTCTTACCCTCACTCACTCGGGTTCCCTCTCACCCTCACTCACTCGGGTTCCCTCTCACCCTCACTCACTAGGGTTCACTCTCACACTCACTCACCTATGCTACCACTCACCCTCCCTCCCTCAGGCTCCCTCACAACTAATGTCACTCAAGCTGCCTCCCACCCACCTTCATTGTGATCTCGCTCTCACCCTCCATCACTCAGGTTCCCTTTCACACTGACTCACTCGCGCTACCTCTCACTCTCACTCACTCGGGATTCCTCTCACCCTCACTCATTCGGGCTCCCTCTCACCCTCCCTGGGACTCCCTCTCTCCCTCACTCAGACTCCCACTCTCCCTCCCTCACTCAGTCTCCCTGGCAACCTGTCTCACTTAGGCTTCTTCTCACTCACCCTCATTGTGACCTCACTCTCACCCTCCCTCATTCCGGTTCCCTTAGGACCTCTGTCATTCAGGCTCCATGTCACCCTCCCTCATTGTGACCTTTCTCTCACCCTCCATCACTCAGGGCCCTCTCACCTTCCCTCACATAGAATCCCTTCCACAGTTCCTCACTCAGGCTCCCTCATACACTCCCTATTTCAAGCTCCCTGGCAACCTCTCTCACTCAGGCTCCCTCTCACCCTCACTCATTTGACCTCGCTCTCACATTCCCTCCCTCAGGCTCCCCCTCTCCTTCACTATCCTACACTCCCTGTAATCCTCCCTCACTCAGACCCTCTCCCCTTCTCACACTCAGTTCCCTGTCGCACTCACTCAGGCTCCCTCTCACCCTCACTCACTGGGGTTCCCTCTCACCCTCACACACTCGGACTCACTCTCACACTCACTCACCTATGCTACCACTCACCCTCCCTCTCTCAGGATCCCTCACAACTACTGTCACTCAGGCTGCCTCCCTCCCTCCCTCATTGTGATCTCGCTCTCACCCTCCTTTACTGTGAGCTCGCTCTCACCCTCCCTCACTCAGGCTCCCCTTCACCTTCAATCACCTAGACTCCCTGACACCCTCCCTCACTCAGGTCCCTCTCGCCTTTGCACACTCAGTTCCCTCTCGCCCTCACTCAGGCTCCCTCTCACCCTCACTCACTCGGGCTCCCTCTAACACTCACTCACCTATGCTCCCTCTCACCCTCACTCTCTCAGGCTCCCTCACAACTACTGTCACTCAGGTTGCCTCTGACCCTCCCTCATTGTACCTCGCTCTCACCCTCCTTCCCTGTGACCTCGCTCTCACCCTCCCTCACTCAGGCTCCACCTCATCTTCACTCACCTAGACTCGCTGTAACCCTCCCTCACTCAGGTCCCTCTAACCTTCCCTCCCTCAGTTTCCCCCTTGTCCTCACTCAGTCTCCTTGTAACCCTCACTCACTCAGGATCCCTCTCACCCTCACTCACTTGAGTTCCATCTCACCCTCCCTCCCTGGGGCTCCCTGTCACCCTCCGTCACTTTGGCTCCCCCTCACCCTCACTCACCTAGGCTCCCTCACACCTTCCCTCTCTCAGGCTCGCTCCCACCCTCCCTCATTGTGACATCACTCTCACCCTCCCTCACTTGGGCTCCCTATCACCCTCACTCTCTCAGGCATCGTCTCACACTCACTCACCTGGACTCCCTCACACCCTCTCTCTCTCAGGCTCCCTCACAGCTTCTGTCACTCCGGATCTCTCCCACCCTCCCTCATTGTGACCTCACTCTCACCCTCCCTCAGTCAGGCTCCCCCTCACCTTTACTCACCTAGACTCCCTGTAACACTCCCTCACTCAGGTCCCTCTCCCCTTCTCATAATCAGTTCCCTGTCGCCCTCACTCACTCGGGTTCCCTCTCACCCTCACTCACTCGGGCTCACTCTCACACACACTCACCTATGCTACCACTCACCCGCCCTCTCTCAGGCTGCCTCACAACTACTGTCACTCAGGCAGCCTCCCTCCCTCCCTCATTGTGATCTCGCTGTAACCCTCCATCACTCAGGCTCCCACACACACTGACTCACTCGGGCTCCCTGTCACCCTCACTCATTCGGGATCCCTCTCACGCTCACTGACTCGGCTCGCTCTCACCCTCACTGGGGCTCCCTCACACCCTCCCTCACTCAGGCTCCCTCATACCCTCCCTCACTCAGGCTCCCTTTCACACTCCCTCACTCAGACTCCCTCTCTCCCTCCCTCAGGCTCCCTCTGTCCCTCCCTCACTCAGTCTCCCAGGCAACCTGTCTCACTCAGGCTCCCTGTCACCCCCACTTCATTGTGACCTCATTCTCACCCTCCTTCACTTTGACCTCGCTCTCACTCTCCCTCAATCACGCTCCCCCTCACATTCACTCACCTAGACTCCCTGTAACCCTCCCTCACTCAGGTCTCTCTAACCTTCCCTCCCTCAGTTTCCCTCTCTCCCTCACTCAGGCTCCCTCTCTCCCTCCCTCACTCAGTTTCCCTGGAAACCTCTCTCATTCAGGCTACCTTTCACCCTCCCTCACTGTGACCTCGCTCTCATCCTCCATTACTCAGGCTCCCTCTCACCGTGACTTATTCGGGTTCCCTGTCACACTCACTCACTCGGGCTCCCTCTCACCCTCCCTCACTGGGGCTCCCTCATACCCTCCCTTACTCAGTCTGCCTCTCACACTTCCTAAGATGGAATCCCTCTCTCCCTCACTCAGTCTCCCTCTCTCCCGCCCTCACTCCGTCTCCCTGGCAACCTGTCTCACTTAGGTTCCCTCTCACTCTCCCTGATTGTGACCTTGCTGTCACCCTCCATCACTCAGGGGCCCTCTCACCTGCTCCCTCACACAGTTCCTCACTCAGGCTCCCTCATACACTCCCTATTTCAAGCTCCCTGGCAACCTATCTCACTCAGGCTCCCTCTCACCCTCAGTCATTTTGACCTCGCTCTCACCCTCCCTCACTGTGACTCCCGCTCACCCTCACTCACCTAGGCTCCGTCTAACCCTCCCTCACTCAGCTCCCTCTCACCTTCCCTCACTCAGTTGCTTTCTCACCCTGAGTCATTCAGGCTCTCTGTGACCCTCACTCACTCGGGATCCCTCTCACTCTCCCTCACTTGGGATCCCTTTAAGCCTCCCTCACTGGATCTCCCTCACACCTTCCCTCACTCAGGCTCTCTCATACCCTCACTCACTCAGCCTCCGTTTCACACTCCCTCACTCAGTCTCCCTGTCACCCTCCCTCATTGTACATCGCTCTCTCCCTCACTCAGTCTCCCTGGCAACCTGTCTCCCTGAGGCTCCCTGTCACCCTCCCTCATTGTACATCGCTCTCACCCTCCTTCCCTGTGACCTCGCTCTCACCCTCCCTCACTCAGGCTCCCACTCAACTTCACTCACCTAGACTCCTTCTAATCCTCTCTTACTCAAGCTCCCACTCACCCTCACTCACTGTGACCTCGCGCTCTCTCTCCCTCACTCTGGTTCCCTTACAACCTCTGTCATTCAGGCTCCATGTCACCCTCCCTCATTGTGACCTTTCTCTCACCCTCCATCACTCAGGGCCCCCTCACCTTCCCTCACTTAGAATCCCTCACACAATTCCTCACTCAGGCTCCCTCATACACTCCCTATTTCAAGCTCCCTGGCAACCTCTCTCACTCAGGCTCCCTCTCACCCTCACTCATTTTGACCTCGCTCTCACACTCCCTCCCTCAGGCTCCCCCTCACCTTCAATATCCTACACTCCCTGTAATCCTCCCTCACTCAGGCCCTCTCCCCTTCCCACACTCAGTTCCCTGTCGCACTCACTCAGGCTCCCTCTCACCCTCACACACTTGGACTCACTCTCACACTCACTCACCTATGCTACCACTCACGCTTCCTCTCTCAGGCTCCCTCACAACTACTGTCACTCAGGCTGCCTCCCTCCATCCCTCATTGTGATCTCGCTCTCACCCTCCATCATTCACACTCCCACACACACTGATTCACTCGGGCTCCCTGTCACCCTCACGCACTCGTGATCCCGCTCACCCTCACTCACTCGGCTTCCTCTCACCCTCACTGGGGCTCCCTCACACCCTCCCTCACTCAGGCTCCCTCAGAACCTCTCTCACTCAGGCTCCATCCCACCCTCCCTCATTGTGCCCTAGCTCTCACCCTCCAGCACTCAGGCTCCCTGTCACACTCACTCACTCGGGATCCCTATCACTCTCCCTCACTTGGGCTCCCTCACACTTTCCCTCACTCAGGCTCCCTCATACCCTCCCTCACTCAGGCTCCCTTTCACACTCCCTCTCTCAGACTCCGTCTCTCCCTCACTCAGGCTCCCTCTCTCCCTTCCTCACTCAGTGTCCCTGGCAACCTGTCTCACTGAGGCTCCCTGTCACCCTCCCTCATTGTACCTCGCTCTCACCCTCCTTCCCTGTGACCTCGCTCTCACCCTCCCTCACTCAGGCTCCCCCTCAACTTCACTCACCTAGACTCCCTCTAATCCTCTCTCACTCAAGCTCCCTCTCACCCTCCCTCACTGTGACCTCGCGCTCTCTCTCCCTCACTCAGGCTCCCCCTCACCTTCACTCACCTAGACTCCCCGTAACCCTCCCTCACTCCGGTCCCTCTCACCCTCACTCACTCGGGTTCCCTCTCACCCTCACTCATTCGGGCTCCCTCTCACACTCCCTCCCTGGGACTCCCTCTCTCCCTCACTCAGACTCCCTCTCTCCCTCCCTCACTCAGTCTCCCTGGCAACCTGTCTCACTTAGGCTCCGTCTCACTCACCCTCATTGTGACCTCGCTCTCACCCTCCCTCACTCCGGTTCCCTTACAACCTCTGTCATTCAGGCTCCATGTCACCCTCCCTCACTCAGGGCCCTCTCACCTTCCCTCACGTAGAATCCCTCACACAGTTCCTCACTCAGGCTCCCTCATACACTCCCTATTTTAAGCTCCCTGGCAACCTCTCTCACTCAGGCTCCCTCTCACTCTCACTCATTTGACCTCGCTCTCACACTCCCTCCCTCAGGCTCCCCCTCACCTCACTATCCTACACTCCCTGTAATCCTCCCTCACTCAGGCCCTCTCCCCCTCACTCACTGGGGTTCCCTCTCACCCTAACACACTCGGACTCACTCTCACACTCACTCACCTATGCTACCACTAACCCTCCCTGTCTCAGGCTCCCTCACAACTACTGTCACTCAGGCTGCCTCCCTCCCTCCCTCATTGTGATTTCGCTCTCACCCTCCATCATTCAGGCTCCCACACACACTGACTCACTCGGGCTCCCTGTCACCCTCACTCACTCGGCTCCCTCTCAGCCTCACTGGGGTTCCCTCACACCCTCTCTTACTCAGGCTCCCTCAGAAACTCTCTCACTCAGGCTCCATCCCACCCTCCTGCATTGTGCCCTAGCTCTCACCGTCCATCAGTCAGGCTCCCTGTCACCCTCCCTCACTCAGGTCCTTCTCGCCTTCGCACACTCAGTCCCTCTCGCCCTCACTCAGGCTACATCTCACCGTTACTCACTGGGGTTCCCGCACCCTCACCCCTTTGGGCTCGCTCTCACACTCACTCACCTATGCTCCCTCTCTCCCTCACTCAGACTCCCTCTCTCCCTCCCTCCCTCAGTCTCCCTGGCAACCTGTCTCACTCAGGCTCCCTTTCACCCTCCCTCATTGTGACCTCGCTCTCTCCTTGCATCACTTAGGTTCCCTGTCACCCTGACTCATTTGGGCTCCCTGGCATCCTAACTCACTCGAGATCCCTCTCACTCTCCCTCACTCAGTCTCCCTGGCAACCTGTCTCACTGAGGCTCCCTGTCACCCTCCCACATTGTACCACGCTCTCACCCTCCCTCACTCAGGCTCCCCCTCAACTTCACTCACCTAGACTCCCTCAAATCCTCTCTCACTCAAGCTCCCTCTCACCCTCACTCACTGTGACCTCGCGCTCTTTCTCCCTCACTCAGGCTCCCCCTCACCTTCACTCACCTAGACTCCCCGTAATCCTACCTCACTCAGGTCCCTCTTACCCTCACTCACTCGGGTTCCCTCTCACCCTCACTCACTAGGGTTCACTCTCACACTCACTCACCTATGCTACCACTCACCCTCCCTCCCTCAGGCTCCCTCACAACTAATGTCACTCAAGCTGCCTCCCACCCACCTTCATTGTGATCTCGCTCTCACCCTCCATCACTCAGGTTCCCTTTCACACTGACTCACTCGCGCTACCTCTCACTCTCACTCACTCGGGATTCCTCTCACCCTCACTCATTCGGGCTCCCTCTCACACTCCCTCCCTGGGACTCCCTCTCTCCCTCACTCAGACTCCCACTCTCCCTCCCTCACTCAGTCTCCCTGGCAACCTGTCTCACTTAGGCTTCTTCTCACTCACCCTCATTGTGACCTCACTCTCACCCTCCCTCACTCCGGTTCCCTTACGACCTCTGTCATTCAGGCTCCATGTCACCCTCCCTCATTGTGACCTTTCTCTCACCCTCCATCACTCAGGGCCCTCTCACCTTACCTCACATAGAATCCCTTCCACAGTTCCTCACTCAGGCTCCCTCATACACTCCCTATTTCAAGCTCCCTGGCAACCTCTCTCACTCAGGCTCCCTCTCACCCTCACTCATTTGACCTCGCTCTCACATTCCCTCCCTCAGGCTCCCCGTCTCCTTCACTATCCTACACTCCCTGTAATCCTCCCTCACTCAGACCCTCTCCCCTTCTCACACTCAGTTCCCTGTCGCACTCACTCAGGCTCCCTCTCACCCTCACTCACTGGGGTTCCCTCTCACCCTCACACACTCGGACTCACTCTCACACTCACTCACCTATGCTACCACTCACCCTCCCTCTCTCAGGATCCCTCACAACTACTGTCACTCAGGCTGCCTCCCTCCCTCCCTCATTGTGATCTCGCTCTCACCCTCCTTTACTGTGACCTCGCTCTCACCCTCCCTCACTCAGGCTCCCCTTCACCTTCACTCACCTAGACTCCCTGACACCCTCCCTCACTCAGGTCCCTCTCGCCTTTGCACACTCAGTTCCCTCTCGCCCTCACTCAGGCTCCCTCTCACCCTCACTCACTCGGGCTCCCTCTAACACTCACTCACCTATGCTCCCTCTCACCCTCACTCTCTCAGGCTCCCTCACAACTACTGTCACTCAGGTTGCCTCTGACCCTCCCTCATTGTACCTCGCTCTCACCCTCCTTCCCTGTGACCTCGCTCTCACCCTCCCTCACTCAGGCTCCCCCTCATCTTCACTCACCTAGACTCGCTGTAACCCTCCCTCACTCAGGTCCGTCTAACCTTCCCTCCCTCAGTTTCCCCCTTGTCCTCACTCAGGCTCCTTGTAACCCTCACTCACTCAGGATCCCTCTCACCCTCACTCACTTGAGTTCCATCTCACCCTCCCTCCCTGGGGCTCCCTGTCACCCCCCGTCACTTTGGCTCCCCCTCCCCCTCACTCACCTAGGCTCCCTCACACCTTCCCTCTCTCAGGCTCCCTCACAACTTCTGTCACTCAGGCTCCCTCCCACCCTCCCTCATTGTGACATCACTCTCACCCTCCCTCACTTGGGCTCCCTATCACCCTCACTCTCTCAGGCATCATCTCACACTCACTCACCTGGACTCCCTCACACCCTCTCTCTCTCAGGCTCCCTCACAGCTTCTGTCACTCCAGATCTCTACCACCCTCCCTCATTGTGACCTCACTCTCACCCTCCCTCAGTCAGGCTCCCCCTCACCTTTACTCACCTAGACTCCCTGTAACACTCCCTCACTCAGGTCCCTCTCCCCTTCTCATAATCAGTTCCCTGTCGCCCTCACTCACTCGGGTTCCCTCTCACCCTCACTCACTCGGGCTTACTCTCACACACACTCACCTATGCTACCACTCACCCGCCCTCTCTCAGGCTGCCTCACAACTACTGTCACTCAGGCAGCCTCCCTCCCTCCCTCATTGTGATCTCGCTGTAACCCTCCATCACTCAGGCTCCCACACACACTGACTCACTCGGGCTCCCTGTCACCCTCACTCATTCGGGATCCCTCTCACGCTCACTGACTCGGCTCGCTCTCACCCTCACTGGGGCTCCCTCACACCCTCCCTCACTCAGGCTCCCTCATACCCTCCCTCACTCAGGCTCCCTTTCACACTCCCTCACTCAGACTCCCTCTCTCCCTCCCTCAGGCTCCCTCTGTCCCTCCCTCACTCAGTCTCCCAGGCAACCTGTCTCACTCAGGCTCCCTGTCACCCCCACTTCATTGTGACCTCACTCTCACCCTCCTTCACTTTGACCTCGCTCTCACTCTCCCTCAATCACGCTCCCCCTCACATTCACTCACCTAGACTCCCTGTAACCCTCCCTCACTCAGGTCTCTCTAACCTTCCCTCCCTCAGTTTCCCTCTCTCCCTCACTCAGGCTCCCTCTCTCCCTCCCTCACTCAGTTTCCCTGGGAACCACTCTCACTCAGTCTCCCTGGAAACCTCTCTCATTCAGGCTACCTTTCACACTCCCTCACTGTGACCTCGCTCTCATCCTCCATTACTCAGGCTCCCTCTCACCGTGACTTATTCGGGTTCCCTGTCACACTCACTCACTCGGGCTCCCTCTCACCCTCCCTCACTGGGGCTCCCTCATACCCTCCCTTACTCAGTCTGCCTCTCACACTTCCTAAGATGGAATCCCTCTCTCCCTCACTCAGTCTCCCTCTCTCCCTCCCTCACTCAGTCTCCCTGGCAACCTGTCTCACTTAGGCTCCGTCTCACTCACCCTCATTGTGACCTCGCTCTCACCCTCCCTCACTCCGGTTCCCTTACAACCTCTGTCATTCAGGCTCCATGTCACCCTCCCTCACTCAGGGCCCTCTCACCTTCCCTCACGTAGAATCCCTCACACAGTTCCTCACTCAGGCTCCCTCATACACTCCCTATTTTAAGCTCCCTGGCAACCTCTCTCACTCAGGCTCCCTCTCACTCTCACTCATTTGACCTCGCTCTCACACTCCCTCCCTCAGGCTCCCCCTCACCTCACTATCCTACACTCCCTGTAATCCTCCCTCACTCAGGCCCTCTCCCCCTCACTCACTGGGGTTCCCTCTCACCCTCACACACTCGGACTCACTCTCACACTCACTCACCTATGCTACCACTCACCCTCCCTGTCTCAGGCTCCCTCACAACTACTGTCACTCAGGCTGCCTCCCTCCCTCCCTCATTGTGATTTCGCTCTCACCCTCCATCATTCAGGCTCCCACACACACTGACTCACTCGGGCTCCCTGTCACCCTCACTCACTCGTGATCCCACTCACCGTCACTCACTCGGCTCCCTCTCAGCCTCACTGGGGTTCCCTCACACCCTCTCTTACTCAGGCTCCCTCAGAAACTCTCTCACTCAGGCTCCATCCCACCCTCCTTCATTGTGCCCTAGCTCTCACCGTCCATCAGTCAGGCTCCCTGTCACCCTCCCTCACTCAGGTCCTTCTCGCCTTCGCACACTCAGTCCCTCTCGCCCTCACTCAGGCTCCATCTCACCGTTACTCACTGGGGTTCCCGCACCCTCACCCCTTTGGGCTCGCTCTCACACTCACTCACCTATGCTCCCTCTCTCCCTCACTCAGACCCCCTCTCTCCCTCCCCCCCTCAGTCTCCCTGGCAACCTGTCTCACTCAGGCTCCCTTTCACCCTCCCTCATTGTGACCTCGCTCTCTCCTTGCATCACTTAGGTTCCCTGTCACCGTGACTCATTTGGGCTCCCTGGCATCCTAACTCACTCGAGATCCCTCTCACTCTCCCTCACTCAGTCTCCCTGGCAACCTGTCTCACTGAGGCTCCCTGTCACCCTCCCACATTGTACCACGCTCTCACCCTCCCTCACTCAGTCTCCCCCTCAACTTCACTCACCTAGACTCCCTCAAATCCTCTCTCACTCAAGCTCCCTCTCACCCTCACTCACTGTGACCTCGCGCTCTTTCTCCCTCACTCAGGCTCCCCCTCACCTTCACTCACCTAGACTCCCCGTAATCCTACCTCACTCAGGTCCCTCTTACCCTCACTCACTCGGGTTCCCTCTCACCCTCACTCACTCGGGTTCCCTCTCACCCTCACTCACTCGGGTTCCCTCTCACCCTTACTCACTAGGGTTCACTCTCACACTCACTCACCTATGCTACCACTCACCCTCCCTCCCTCAGGCTCCCTCACAACTACTGTCACTCAGGCTGCCTCCCTCCCTCCCTCATTGTGATTTCGCTCTCACCCTCCATCATTCAGGCTCCCACACACACTGACTCACTCGGGCTCCCTGTCACCCTCACTCACTCGGCTCCCTCTCAGCCTCACTGGCGAGAAACTCTCTCACTCAGGCTCCATCCCACCCTCCTTCATTGTGCCCTAGCTCTCACCGTCCATCAGTCAGGCTCCCTGTCACCCTCCCTCACTCAGGTCCTTCTCGCCTTCGCACACTCAGTCCCTCTCGCCCTCACTCAGGCTCCATCTCACCGTTACTCACTGGGGTTCCCGCACCCTCACCCCTTTGGGCTCGCTCTCACACTCACTCACCTATGCTCCCTCTCTCCCTCACTCAGACTCCCTCTCTCCCTCCCTCCCTCAGTCTCCCTGGCAACCTGTCTCACTCAGGCTCCCTTTCACCCTCCCTCATTGTGACCTCGCTCTCTCCTTGCATCACTTAGGTTCCCTGTCACCCCGACTCATTTGGGCTCCCTGGCATCCTAACTCACTCGAGATCCCTCTCACTTTCCCTCACTCAGTCTCCCTGGCAACCTGTCTCACTGAGGCTCCCTGTCACCCTCCCACATTGTACCACGCTCTCACCCTCCCTCACTCAGGCTCCCCCTCAACTTCACTCACCTAGACTCCCTCAAATCCTCTCTCACTCAAGCTCCCTCTCACCCTCACTCACTGTGACCTCGCGCTCTTTCTCCCTCACTCAGGCTCCCCCTCACCTTCACTCACCTAGACTCCCCGTAATCCTACCTCACTCAGGTCCCTCTTACCCTCACTCACTCGGGTTCCCTCTCACCCTCACTCACTCGGGTTCCCTCTCACCCTCACTCACTAGGGTTCACTCTCACACTCACTCACCTATGCTACCACTCACCCTCCCTCCCTCAGGCTCCCTCACAACTAATGTCACTCAAGCTGCCTCCCACCCACCTTCATTGTGATCTCGCTCTCACCCTCCATCACTCAGGCTCCCTTTCACACTGACTCACTCGCGCTACCTCTCACTCTCACTCACTCGGGATTCCTCTCACCCTCACTCATTCGGGCTCCCTCTCACACTCCCTCCCTGGGACTCCCTCTCTCCCTCACTCAGACTCCCACTCTCCCTCCCTCACTCAGTCTCCCTGGCAACCTGTCTCACTTAGGCTTCTTCTCACTCACCCTCATTGTGACCTCACTCTCACCCTCCCTCATTCCGGTTCCCTTACGACCTCTGTCATTCAGGCTCCATGTCACCCTCCCTCATTGTGACCTTTCTCTCACCCTCCATCACTCAGGGCCCTCTCACCTTCCCTCACATAGAATCCCTTCCACAGTTCCTCACTCAGGCTCCCTCATACACTCCCTATTTCAAGCTCCCTGGCAACCTCTCTCACTCAGGCTCCCTCTCACCCTCACTCATTTGACCTCGCTCTCACATTCCCTCCCTCAGGCTCCCCCTCTCCTTCACTATCCTACACTCCCTGTAATCCTCCCTCACTCAGACCCTCTCCCCTTCTCACACTCAGTTCCCTGTCGCACTCACTCAGGCTCCCTCTCACCCTCACTCACTGGGGTTCCCTCTCACCCTCACACACTCGGACTCACTCTCACACTCACTCACCTATGCTACCACTCACCCTCCCTCTCTCAGGATCCCTCACAACTACTGTCACTCAGGCTGCCTCCCTCCCTCCCTCATTGTGATCTCGCTCTCACCCTCCTTTACTGTGACCTCGCTCTCACCCTCCCTCACTCAGGCTCCCCTTCACCTTCAATCACCTAGACTCCCTGACACCCTCCCTCACTCAGGTCCCTCTCGCCTTTGCACACTCAGTTCCCTCTCGCCCTCACTCAGGCTCCCTCTCACCCTCACTCACTCGGGCTCCCTCTAACACTCACTCACCTATGCTCCCTCTCACCCTCACTCTCTCAGGCTCCCTCACAACTACTGTCACTCAGGTTGCCTCTGACCCTCCCTCATTGTACCTCGCTCTCACCCTCCTTCCCTGTGACCTCGCTCTCACCCTCCCTCACTCAGGCTCCCCCTCATCTTCACTCACCTAGACTCGCTGTAACCCTCCCTCACTCAGATCCCTCTAACCTTCCCTCCCTCAGTTTCCCTCTCGTCCTCACTCAGGCTCCCTGTAACCCTCACTCACTTGAGTTCCATCTCACCCTCCCTCCCTGGGGCTCCCTGTCACCCTCCGTCACTTTGGCTCCCCCTCACCCTCACTCACCTAGGCTCCCTCACACCTTCCCTCTCTCAGGCTCCCTCATACCCTCCCTCACTCAGGCTCCCTTTCACACTCCCTCACTCAGACTCCCTGTCACCCTGACTCATTTTGGTTCCCTGGTATCCTAACTCACTCGAGATCCCTCTCTCCCTCACTCAGTCTCCCTGGCAACCTGTCCCACTGAGGCTCCCTGTCACACTCCCTCATTGTACATCGCTCTCTCCCTCACTCAGTCTCCCTGGCAACCTGTCTCACTGAGGCTCCCTGTCACCCTCCCTCATTGTACATCGCTCTCACCCTCCTTCCCTGTGACCTCGCTCTCACCCTCCCTCACTCAGGCTCCCCCTCAACTTCACTTACCTAGACTCCTTCTAATCCTCTCTCACTCAAGCTCCCACTCCACTGTGACCTCGAGCTCTCTCTCCCTCACTCCGATTCCCTTACAACCTCTGTCATTTAGGCTCCATGTCACCCTCCCTCACTCAGGGACCCCTCACCTTCCCTCACTTAGAATCCCTCACACAATTCCTCACTCAGGCTCCCTCATACACTCCCTATTTCATGCTCCCTGGCAACCTCTCTCACTCAGGCTCCCTCCCACCCTCCCTCATTGTGACATCACTCTCACCCTCCCTCACTTGGGCTCCCTATTACCCTCACTCTCTCAGGCATCGTCTCACACTCACTCACCTGGACTCCCTCACACCCTCTCTCTCTCAGGCTCCCTCACAGCTTCTGTCACTCCGGATCTCTCCCACCCTCCCTCAGTCAGGCTCCCCCTCACCTTTACTCACCTAGACTCCCTGTAACACTCCCTCACTCAGGTCCCTCTCCCCTTCTCATAATCAGTTCCCTGTCGCCCTCACTCACTCGGGTTCCCTCTCACCCTCACTCACTCGGGCTCACTCTCACACACACTCACCTATGCTACCACTCACCCGCCCTCTCTCAGGCTGCCTCACAACTACTGTCACTCAGGCAGCCTCCCTCCCTCCCTCATTGTGATCTCGCTGTAACCCTCCATCACTCAGGCTCCCACACACACTGACTCACTCGGGCTCCCTGTCACCCTCACTCATTCGGGATCCCTCTCACGCTCACTGACTCGGCTCGCTCTCACCCTCACTGGGGCTCCCTCACACCCTCCCTCACTCAGGCTCCCTCATACCCTCCCTCACTCAGGCTCCCTTTCACACTCCCTCACTCAGACTCCCTGTAACCCTCCCTCACTCAGGTCTCTCTCACCTTCCCTCCCTCAGTTTCCCTCTCTCCCTCACTCAGGCTCCCTCTCTCCCTCCCTCACTCAGTTTCCCTGGGAACCACTCTCACTCAGTCTCCCTGGAAACCTCTCTCATTCAGGCTACCTTTCACCCTCCCTCACTGTGACCTCGCTCTCATCCTCCATTACTCAGGCTCCCTCTCACCGTGACTTATTCGGGTTCCCTGTCACACTCACTCACTCGGGCTCCCTCTCACCCTCCCTCACTGGGGCTCCCTCATACCCTCCCTTACTCAGTCTGCCTCTCACACTTCCTAAGATGGAATCCCTCTCTCCCTCACTCAGTCTCCCTCTCCCCCGCCCTCACTCCGTCTCCCTGGCAACCTGTCTCACTTAGGTTCCCTCTCACTCTCCCTGATTGTGACCATGCTGTCACCCTCCATCACTCAGGGGCCCTCTCACCTGCTCCCTCACACAGTTCCTCACTCAGGCTCCCTCATACACTCCCTATTTCAAGCTCCCGGGCAACCTATCTCACTCAGGCTCCCTCTCACCCTCAGTCATTTTGACCTCGCTCTCACCCTCCCGCTCACCCTCACTCACCTAGGCTCCGTCTAACCCTCCCTCACTCAGCTCCCTCTCACCTTCCCTCACTCAGTTGCTTTCTCACCCTGAGTCATTCGGGCTCTCTGTCACCCTCACTCACTCGGGATCCCTCTCACTCTCCCTCACTTGGGATCCCTTTAAGCCTCCCTCACTGGATCTCCCTCACACCTTCCCTCACTCAGGCTCTCTCATACCCTCACTCACTCAGGCTCCGTTTCACACTCCCTCACTCAGTCTCCCTGACACCCTGTCCCACTGAAGCTCCCTGTCACCCTCCCTCATTGTACATCGCTCTCTCCCTCACTCAGTCTCCCTGGCAACCTGTCTCACTGAGGCTCCCTGTCACCCTCCCTCATTGTACATCGCTCTCACCCTCCTTCCCTGTGACCTCGCTCTCACTCTCCCTCACTCAGGCTCCCACTCAACTTCACTCACCTAGACTCCTTCTAATCCTCTCTTACTCAAGCTCCCACTCACCCTCACTCACTGTGACCTCGCGCTCTCTCTCCCTCACTGTGGTTCCCTTACAACCTCTGTCATTCAGGCTCCATGTCACCCTCCCTCATTGTGACCTTTCTCTCACCCTCCATCACTCAGGGCCCCCTCACCTTCCCTCACTTAGAATCCCTCACACAATTCCTCACTCAGGCTCCCTCATACACTCCCTATTTCAAGCTCCCTGGCAACCTCTCTCACTCAGGCTCCCTCTCACCCTCACTCATTTTGACCTCGCTCTCACACTCCCTCCCTCAGGCTCCCCCTCACCTTCAATATCCTACACTCCCTGTAATCCTCCCTCACTCAGGCCCTCTCCCCTTCCCACACTCAGTTCCCTGTCGCACTCACTCAGGCTCCCTCTCACCCTCACACACTTGGACTCACTCTCACACTCACTCACCTATGCTACCACTCACGCTTCCTCTCTCAGGCTCCCTCACAACTACTGTCACTCAGGCTGCCTCCCTCCATCCCTCATTGTGATCTCGCTCTCACCCTCCATCATTCACACTCCCACACACACTGATTCACTCGGGCTCCCTGTCACCCTCACGCACTCGTGATCCCGCTCACCCTCACTCACTCGACTTCCTCTCACCCTCACTGGGGCTCCCTCACACCCTCCCTCACTCAGGCTCCCTCAGAACCTCTCTCACTCAGGCTCCATCCCACCCTCCCTCATTGTGCCCTAGCTCTCACCCTCCAGCACTCAGGCTCCCTGTCACACTCACTCACTCGGGATCCCTATCACTCTCCCTCACTTGGGCTCCCTCACACTTTCCCTCACTCAGGCTCCCTCATACCCTCCCTCACTCAGGCTCCCTTTCACACTCCCTCTCTCAGACTCCGTCTCTCCCTCACTCAGGCTCCCTCTCTCCCTTCCTCACTCAGTGTCCCTGGCAACCTGTCTCACTGAGGCTCCCTGTCACCCTCCCTCATTGTACCTCGCTCTCACCCTCCTTCCCTGTGACCTCGCTCTCACCCTCCCTCACTCAGGCTCCCCCTCAACTTCACTCACCTAGACTCCCTCTAATCCTCTCTCACTCAAGCTCCCTCTCACCCACCCTCACTGTGACCTCGCCCTCTCTCTCCCTCACTCAGGCTCCCCCTCACCTTCACTCACCTAGACTCCCCGTAACCCTCCCTCACTCCGGTCCCTCTCACCCTCACTCATTCGGGCTCCCTCTCACACTCCCTCCCTGGGACTCCCTCTCTCCCTCACTCAGACTCCCTCTCTCCCTCCCTCTCTCAGTCTCCCTGGCAACCTGTCTCACTTAGGCTCCGTCTCACTCACCCTCATTGTGACCTTGCTCTCACCCTCCCTCACTCCAGTTCCCTTACCACCTCTGTCATTCAGGCTCCATGTCACCCTCCCTCACTCAGGGCCCTCTCACCTTCTCTCACGTAGAATCCCTCACACAGTTCCTCACTCAGGCTCCCTCATACACTCCCTATTTTAAGCTCCCTGGCAACCTCTCTCACTCAGGCTCCCTCTCACTCTCACTCATTTGACCTCGCTCTCACACTCCCTCCCTCAGGCTCCCCCTCACCTTCAATATCCTACACTCCCTGTAATCCTCCCTCACTCAGGCCCTCTCCTCCTCACTCACTGGGGTTCCCTCTCACCCTCACACACTCGGACTCACTCTCACACTCACTCACCTATGCTACCACTCACCCTCCCTATCTCAGGCTCCCTCACAACTACTGTCACTCAGGCTGCCTCCCTCCCTCCCTCATTGTGATTTCGCTCTCACCCTCCATCATTCAGGCTCCCACACACACTGACTCACTCGGGCTCCCTGTCACCCTCACTGACTCGTGATCCCACTCACCGTCACTCACTCGGCTCCCTCTCAGCCTCACTGGGGTTCCCTCACACCCTCTCTTACTCAGGCTCCCTCAGAAACTCTCTCACTCAGGCTCCATCCCACCCTCCTTCATTGTGCCCTAGCTCTCACCGTCCATCAGTCAGGCTCCCTGTCACCCTCCCTCACTCAGGTCCTTCTCGCCTTCGCACACTCAGTCCCTCTCGCCCTCACTCAGGCTCCATCTCACCGTTACTCACTGGGGTTCCCGCACCCTCACCCCTTTGGGCTCGCTCTCACACTCACTCACCTATGCTCCCTCTCTCCCTCACTCAGACTCCCTCTCTCCCTCCCTCCCTCAGTCTCCCTGGCAACCTGTCTCACTCAGGCTCCCTTTCACCCTCCCTCATTGTGACCTCGCTCTCTCCTTGCATCACTTAGGTTCCCTGTCACCCTGACTCATTTGGGCTCCCTGGCATCCTAACTCACTCGAGATCCCTCTCACTCTCCCTCACTCAGTCTCCCTGGCAACCTATCTCACTGAGGCTCCCTGTCACCCTCCCACATTGTACCACGCTCTCACCCTCCCTCACTCAGGCTCCCCCTCAACTTCACTCACCTAGACTCCCTCAAATCCTCTCTCACTCAAGCTCCCTCTCACCCTCACTCACTGTGACCTCGCGCTCTTTCTCCCTCACTCAGGCTCCCCCTCAACTTCACTCACCTAGACTCCCCGTAAACCTACCTCACTCAGGTCCCTCTCACCCTCACTCACTCGGGTTCCCTCTCACCCTCACTCAATAGGGTTCCCTCTCACCCTCACTCACTAGGGTTCACTCTCACACTCACTCACCTATGCTACCACACACCATCCCTCTCTCAGGCTCCCTCACAACTAATGTCACTCAAGCTGCCTCCCACCCTGCTTCATTGTGATCTCGCTCTCACCCTCCATCACTCAGGCTCCCTTTCACAATGACTCACTCGCGCTACCTCTCACCCTCACTCATTCGGGCTCCCTCTCACCCTCCCTGGGACTCCCTCTCTCCCTCACTCAGACTCCCACTCTCCCTCCCTCACTCAGTCTCCCTGGCATCCTGTCTCACTTAGGCTTCTTCTCACTCACCCTCATTGTGACCTCACTCTCACCCTCCCTCATTCCGGTTCCCTTACGACCTCTGTCATTCAGGCTCCATGTCACCCTCCCTCATTGTGACCTTTCTCTCACCCTCCATCACTCAGGGCCCTCTCACCTTCCCTCACATAGAATCCCTTCCACAGTTCCTCACTCAGGCTCCCTCATACACTCCCTATTTCAAGCTCCCTGGCAACCTCTCTCACTCAGGCTCCCTCTCACCCTCACTCATTTGACCTCGCTCTCACATTCCCTCCCTCAGGCTCCCCCTCTCCTTCACTATCCTACACTCCCTGTAATCCTCCCTCACTCAGACCCTCTCCCCTTCTCACACTCAGTTCCCTGTCGCACTCACTCAGGCTCCCTCTCACCCTCACTCACTGGGGTTCCCTCTCACCCTCACACACTCGGACTCACTCTCACACTCACTCACCTATGCTACCACTCACCCTCCCTCTCTCAGGATCCCTCACAACTACTGTCACTCAGGCTGCCTCCCTCCCTCCCTCATTGTGATCTCGCTCTCACCCTCCTTTACTGTGAGCTCGCTCTCACCCTCCCTCACTCAGGCTCCCCTTCACCTTCAATCACCTAGACTCCCTGACACCCTCCCTCACTCAGGTCCCTCTCGCCTTTGCACACTCAGTTCCCTCTCGCCCTCACTCAGGCTCCCTCTCACCCTCACTCACTCGGGCTCCCTCTAACACTCACTCACCTATGCTCCCTCTCACCCTCACTCTCTCAGGCTCCCTCACAACTACTGTCACTCAGGTTGCCTCTGAACCTCCCTCATTGTACCTCGCTCTCACCCTCCTTCCCTGTGACCTCGCTCTCACCCTCCCTCACTCAGGCTCCCCCTCATCTTCACTCACCTAGACTCGCTGTAACCCTCCCTCACTCAGGTCCCTCTAACCTTCCCTCCCTCAGTTTCCCCCTTGTCCTCACTCAGGCTCCTTGTAACCCTCACTCACTCAGGATCCCTCTCACCCTCACTCACTTGAGTTCCATCTCACCCTTCCTCCCTGGGGCTCCCTGTCACCCTCCGTCACTTTGGCTCCCCCCCCTCACTCTCACTCACCTAGGCTCCCTCA
Source organism: Balaenoptera physalus (assembly GCF_965194825.1). Lineage (NCBI taxonomy): Eukaryota > Metazoa > Chordata > Mammalia > Artiodactyla > Balaenopteridae > Balaenoptera > Balaenoptera physalus. The sequence goes on from NW_028125051.1 coordinate 67,471, forward strand.
CACCTTCCCTCTCTCAGGCTCCCTCACACCTTCTCTCTCTCAGGCTCCCTCCCACCCTCCCTCATTGTGACATCACTCTCACCCTCCCTCACTTGGGCTCCCTATCACCCTCAGTCTCTCAGGCAACGTCTCACACTCACTCACCTGGACTCCCTCACACCCTCTCTCTCTCAGGCTCCCTCACAGCTTCTGTCACTCCGGATCTCTCCCACCCTCCCTCATTGTGACCTCACTCTCACCCTCCCTCAGTCAGGCTCCCCCTCACCTTTACTCACCTAGACTCCCTGTAACACTCCATCACTCAGGTCCCTCTCCCCTTCTCATAATCAGTTCCTTGTCGCCCTCACTCACTCGGGTTCCCTCTCACCCTCACTCACTCGGGCTCACTCTCACACACACTCACCTATGCTACCACTCACCCGCCCTCTCTCAGGCTGCCTCACAACTACTGTCACTCAGGCAGCCTCCCTCCCTCCCTCATTGTGATCTCGCTGTAACCCTCCATCACTCAGGCTCCAACACACACTGACTCACTCGGGCTCCCTGTCACCCTCACTCATTCGGGATCCCTCTCACGCTCACTGACTCGGCTCGCTGTCACCCTCACTGGGGCTCCCTCACACCCTCCCTCACTCAGGCTCCCTCATACCCTCCCTCACTCAGGCTCCCTTTCACACTCCCTCAGTCAGACTCACTCAGGCTCCCTCTGTCCCTCCCTCACTCAGTCTCCCAGGCAACCTGTCTCACTCAGGCTCCCTGTCACCCCCACTTCATTGTGACCTCACTCTCACTCTCCCTCAATCAGGCTCCCCCTCACATTCACTCACCTAGACTCACTGTAACCCTCCCTCACTCAGGTCTCTCTAACCTTCCCTCCCTCAGTTTCCCTCTCTCCCTCACTCAGGCTCCCTCTCTCCCTCCCTCACTCAGTTTCCCTGGGAACCACTCTCACTCAGTCTCCCTGGAAACCTCTCTCATTCAGGCTACCTTTCACCCTCCCTCACTGTGACCTCGCTCTCATCCTCCATTACTCAGGCTCCCTCTCACCGTGACTTATTCGGGTTCCCTGTCACACTCACTCACTCGGGCTCCCTCTCACCCTCCCTCACTGGGGCTCCCTCATACCCTCCCTTACTCAGTCTGCCTCTCACACTTCCTAAGATGGAATCCCTCTCTCCCTCACTCAGTCTCCCTCTCTCCCGCCCTCACTCCGTCTCCCTGGCAACCTGTCTCACTTAGGTTCCCTCTCACTCTCCCTGATTGTGACCTTGCTGTCACCCTCCATCACTCAGGGGCCCTCTCACCTGCTCCCTCACACAGTTCCTCACTCAGGCTCCCTCATACACTTCCTATTTCAAGCTCCCTGGCAACCTATCTCACTCAGGCTCCCTCTCACCCTCACTCATTTTGACCTCGCTCTCACACTCCCTCCCTCAGGCTCCCCCCACCTTCAATATCCTACACTCCCTGTAATCCTCCCTCACTCAGGCCCTCTCCCCTTCCCACACTCAGTTCCCTGTCGCACTCACTCAGGCTCCCTCTCACCCTCACACACTTGGACTCACTCTCACACTCACTCACCTATGCTACCACTCACGCTTCCTCTCTCAGTCTCCCTCACAACTACTGTCACTCAGGCTGCCTCCCTCCATCCCTCATTGTGATCTCGCTCTCACCCTCCATCATTCACACTCCCACACACACTGATTCACTCGGGCTCCCTGTCACCCTCACGCACTCGTGATCCCGCTCACCCTCACTCACTCGGCTTCCTCTCACCCTCACTGGGGCTCCCTCACACCCTCCCTCACTCAGGCTCCCTCAGAACCTCTCTCACTCAGGCTCCATCCCACCCTCCCTCATTGTGCCCTAGCTCTCACCCTCCAGCACTCAGGCTCCCTGTCACACTCACTCACTCGGGATCCCTATCACTCTCCCTCACTTGGGCTCCCTCACACTTTCCCTCACTCAGGCTCCCTCATACCCTCCCTCACTCAGGCTCCCTTTCACACTCCCTCTCTCAGACTCCGTCTCTCCCTCACTCAGGCTCCCTCTCTCCCTTCCTCACTCAGTGTCCCTGGCAACCTGTCTCACTGAGGCTCCCTGTCACCCTCCCTCATTGTACCTCGCTCTCACCCTCCTTCCCTGTGACCTCGCTCTCACCCTCCCTCACTCAGGCTCCCCCTCAACTTCACTCACCTAGACTCCCTCTAATCCTCTCTCACTCAAGCTCCCTCTCACCCTCCCTCACTGTGACCTCGCGCTCTCTCTCCCTCACTCAGGCTCCCCCTCACCTTCACTCACCTAGACTCCCCGTAACCCTCCCTCACTCCGTTCCCTCTCACCCTCACTCACTCGGGTTCCCTCTCACCCTCACTCATTCGGGCTCCCTCTCACACTCCCTCCCTGGGACTCCCTCTCTCCCTCACTCAGACTCCCTCTCTCCCTCCCTCACTCAGTCTCCCTGGCAACCTGTCTCACTTAGGCTCCGTCTCACTCACCCTCATTGTGACCTCGCTCTCACCCTCCCTCACTCCGGTTCCCTTACAACCTCTGTCATTCAGGCTCCATGTCACCCTCCCTCACTCAGGGCCCTCTCACCTTCCCTCACGTAGAATCCCTCACACAGTTCCTCACTCAGGCTCCCTCATACACTCCCTATTTTAAGCTCCCTGGCAACCTCTCTCACTCAGGCTCCCTCTCACTCTCACTCATTTGACCTCGCTCTCACACTCCCTCCCTCAGGCTCCCCCTCACCTCACTATCCTACACTCCCTGTAATCCTCCCTCACTCAGGCCCTCTCCCCCTCACTCACTGGGGTTCCCTCTCACCCTCACACACTCGGACTCACTCTCACACTCACTCACCTATGCTACCACTCACCCTCCCTGTCTCAGGCTCCCTCACACCTACTGTCACTCAGGCTGCCTCCCTCCCTCCCTCATTGTGATTTCGCTCTCACCCTCCATCATTCAGGCTCCCACACACACTGACTCACTCGGGCTCCCTGTCACCCTCACTCACTCGTGATCCCACTCACCGTCACTCACTCGGCTCCCTCTCAGCCTCACTGGGGTTCCCTCACACCCTCTCTTACTCAGGCTCCCTCAGAAACTCTCTCACTCAGGCTCCATCCCACCCTCCTTCATTGTGCCCTAGCTCTCACCGTCCATCAGTCAGGCTCCCTGTCACCCTCCCTCACTCAGGTCCTTCTCGCCTTCGCACACTCAGTCCCTCTCGCCCTCACTCAGGCTCCATCTCACCGTTACTCACTGGGGTTCCCGCACCCTCACCCCTTTGGGCTCGCTCTCACACTCACTCACCTATGCTCCCTCTCTCCCTCACTCAGACTCCCTCTCTCCCTCCCTCCCTCAGTCTCCCTGGCAACCTGTCTCACTCAGGCTCCCTTTCACCCTCCCTCATTGTGACCTCGCTCTCTCCTTGCATCACTTAGGTTCCCTGTCACCCTGACTCATTTGGGCTCCCTGGCATCCTAACTCACTCGAGATCCCTCTCACTCTCCCTCACTCAGTCTCCCTGGCAACCTATCTCACTGAGGCTCCCTGTCACCCTCCCACATTGTACCACGCTCTCACCCTCCCTCACTCAGGCTCCCCCTCAACTTCACTCCCCTAGACTCCCTCAAATCCTCTCTCACTCAAGCTCCCTCTCACCCTCACTCACTGTGACCTCGCGCTCTTTCTCCCTCACTCAGGCTCCCCCTCAACTTCACTCACCTAGACTCCCCGTAAACCTACCTCACTCAGGTCCCTCTCACCCTCACTCACTCGGGTTCCCTCTCACCCTCACTCACTCGGGTTCCCTCTCACCCTCACTCAATAGGGTTCACTCTCACACTCACTCACCTATGCTACCACACACCATCCCTCTCTCAGGCTCCCTCACAACTAATGTCACTCAAGCTGCCTCCCACCCTCCTTCATTGTGATCTCGCTCTCACCCTCCATCACTCAGGCTCCCTTTCACAATGACTCACTCGCGCTACCTCTCACTCTCACTCACTCGGGATTCCTCTCACCCTCACTCATTCGGGCTCCCTCTCACCCTCCCTGGGACTCCCTCTCTCCCTCACTCAGACTCCCACTCTCCCTCCCTCACTCAGTCTCCCTGGCATCCTGTCTCACTTAGGCTTCTTCTCACTCACCCTCATTGTGACCTCACTCTCACCCTCCCTCATTCCGGTTCCCTTACGACCTCTGTCATTCAGGCTCCATGTCACCCTCCCTCATTGTGACCTTTCTCTCACCCTCCATCACTCAGGGCCCTCTCACCTTCCCTCACATAGAATCCCTTCCACAGTTCCTCACTCAGGCTCCCTCATACACTCCCTATTTCAAGCTCCCTGGCAACCTCTCTCACTCAGGCTCCCTCTCACCCTCACTCATTTGACCTCGCTCTCACATTCCCTCCCTCAGGCTCCCCCTCTCCTTCACTATCCTACACTCCCTGTAATCCTCCCTCACTCAGACCCTCTCCCCTTCTCACACTCAGTTCCCTGTCGCACTCACTCAGGCTCCCTCTCACCCTCACTCACTGGGGTTCCCTCTCACCCTCACACACTCGGACTCACTCTCACACTCACTCACCTATGCTACCACTCACCCTCCCTCTCTCAGGATCCCTCACAACTACTGTCACTCAGGCTGCCTCCCTCCCTCCCTCATTGTGATCTCGCTCTCACCCTCCTTTACTGTGAGCTCGCTCTCACCCTCCCTCACTCAGGCTCCCCTTCACCTTCAATCACCTAGACTCCCTGACACCCTCCCTCACTCAGGTCCCTCTCGCCTTTGCACACTCAGTTCCCTCTCGCCCTCACTCAGGCTCCCTCTCACCCTCACTCACTCGGGCTCCCTCTAACACTCACTCACCTATGCTCCCTCTCACCCTCACTCTCTCAGGCTCCCTCACAACTACTGTCACTCAGGTTGCCTCTGAACCTCCCTCATTGTACCTCGCTCTCACCCTCCTTCCCTGTGACCTCGCTCTCACCCTCCCTCACTCAGGCTCCCCCTCATCTTCACTCACCTAGACTCGCTGTAACCCTCCCTCACTCAGGTCCCTCTAACCTTCCCTCCCTCAGTTTCCCCCTTGTCCTCACTCAGGCTCCTTGTAACCCTCACTCACTCAGGATCCCTCTCACCCTCACTCACTTGAGTTCCATCTCACCCTTCCTCCCTGGGGCTCCCTGTCACCCTCCGTCACTTTGGCTCCCCCCCCTCACTCTCACTCACCTAGGCTCCCTCACACCTTCCCTCTCTCAGGCTCCCTCACACCTTCTCTCTCTCAGGCTCCCTCCCACCCTCCCTCATTGTGACATCACTCTCACCCTCCCTCACTTGGGCTCCCTATCACCCTCAGTCTCTCAGGCAACGTCTCACACTCACTCACCTGGACTCCCTCACACCCTCTCTCTCTCAGGCTCCCTCACATCTTCTGTCACTCCGGATCTCTCCCACCCTCCCTCATTGTGACCTCACTCTCACCCTCCCTCAGTCAGGCTCCCCCTCACCTTTACTCACCTAGACTCCCTGTAACACTCCATCACTCAGGTCCCTCTCCCCTTCTCATAATCAGTTCCTTGTCGCCCTCACTCACTCGGGTTCCCTCTCACCCTCACTCACTCGGGCTCACTCTCACACACACTCACCTATGCTACCACTCACCCGCCCTCTCTCAGGCTGCCTCACAACTACTGTCACTCAGGCAGCCTCCCTCCCTCCCTCATTGTGATCTCGCTGTAACCCTCCATCACTCAGGCTCCAACACACACTGACTCACTCGGGCTCCCTGTCACCCTCACTCATTCGGGATCCCTCTCACGCTCACTGACTCGGCTCGCTGTCACCCTCACTGGGGCTCCCTCACACCCTCCCTCACTCAGGCTCCCTTTCACACTCCCTCAGTCAGACTCACTCAGGCTCCCTCTCTCCCTGCCTCAGGCTCCCTCTGTCCCTCCCTCACTCAGTCTCCCAGGCAACCTGTCTCACTCAGGCTCGCTGTCACCCCCACTTCATTGTGACCTCACTCTCACTCTCCCTCAATCAGGCTCCCCCTCACATTCACTCACCTAGACTCACTGTAACCCTCCCTCACTCAGGTCTCTCTAACCTTCCCTCCCTCAGTTTCCCTCTCTCCCTCACTCAGGCTCCCTCTCTCCCTCCCTCACTCAGTTTCCCTGGGAACCACTCTCACTCAGTCTCCCTGGAAACCTCTCTCATTCAGGCTACCTTTCACCCTCCCTCACTGTGACCTCGCTCTCATCCTCCATTACTCAGGCTCCCTCTCACCGTGACTTATTCGGGTTCCCTGTCACACTCACTCACTCGGGCTCCCTCTCACCCTCCCTCACTGGGGCTCCCTCATACCCTCCCTTACTCAGTCTGCCTCTCACACTTCCTAAGATGGAATCCCTCTCTCCCTCACTCAGTCTCCCTCTCTCCCGCCCTCACTCCGTCTCCCTGGCAACCTGTCTCACTTAGGTTCCCTCTCACTCTCCCTGATTGTGACCTTGCTGTCACCCTCCATCACTCAGGGGCCCTCTCACCTGCTCCCTCACACAGTTCCTCACTCAGGCTCCCTCATACACTTCCTATTTCAAGCTCCCTGGCAACCTATCTCACTCAGGCTCCCTCTCACCCTCACTCATTTTGACCTCGCTCTCACACTCCCTCCCTCAGGCTCCCCCCACCTTCAATATCCTACACTCCCTGTAATCCTCCCTCACTCAGGCCCTCTCCCCTTCCCACACTCAGTTCCCTGTCGCACTCACTCAGGCTCCCTCTCACCCTCACACACTTGGACTCACTCTCACACTCACTCACCTATGCTACCACTCACGCTTCCTCTCTCAGTCTCCCTCACAACTACTGTCACTCAGGCTGCCTCCCTCCATCCCTCATTGTGATCTCGCTCTCACCCTCCATCATTCACACTCCCACACACACTGATTCACTCGGGCTCCCTGTCACCCTCACGCACTCGTGATCCCGCTCACCCTCACTCACTCGGCTTCCTCTCACCCTCACTGGGGCTCCCTCACACCCTCCCTCACTCAGGCTCCCTCAGAACCTCTCTCACTCAGGCTCCATCCCACCCTCCCTCATTGTGCCCTAGCTCTCACCCTCCAGCACTCAGGCTCCCTGTCACACTCACTCACTCGGGATCCCTATCACTCTCCCTCACTTGGGCTCCCTCACACTTTCCCTCACTCAGGCTCCCTCATACCCTCCCTCACTCAGGCTCCCTTTCACACTCCCTCTCTCAGACTCCGTCTCTCCCTCACTCAGGCTCCCTCTCTCCCTTCCTCACTCAGTGTCCCTGGCAACCTGTCTCACTGAGGCTCCCTGTCACCCTCCCTCATTGTACCTCGCTCTCACCCTCCTTCCCTGTGACCTCGCTCTCACCCTCCCTCACTCAGGCTCCCCCTCAACTTCACTCACCTAGACTCCCTCTAATCCTCTCTCACTCAAGCTCCCTCTCACCCTCCCTCACTGTGACCTCGCGCTCTCTCTCCCTCACTCAGGCTCCCCCTCACCTTCACTCACCTAGACTCCCCGTAACCCTCCCTCACTCCGTTCCCTCTCACCCTCACTCACTCGGGTTCCCTCTCACCCTCACTCATTCGGGCTCCCTCTCACACTCCCTCCCTGGGACTCCCTCTCTCCCTCACTCAGACTCCCTCTCTCCCTCCCTCACTCAGTCTCCCTGGCAACCTGTCTCACTTAGGCTCCGTCTCACTCACCCTCATTGTGACCTCGCTCTCACCCTCCCTCACTCCGGTTCCCTTACAACCTCTGTCATTCAGGCTCCATGTCACCCTCCCTCACTCAGGGCCCTCTCACCTTCCCTCACGTAGAATCCCTCACACAGTTCCTCACTCAGGCTCCCTCATACACTCCCTATTTTAAGCTCCCTGGCAACCTCTCTCACTCAGGCTCCCTCTCACTCTCACTCATTTGACCTCGCTCTCACACTCCCTCCCTCAGGCTCCCCCTCACCTCACTATCCTACACTCCCTGTAATCCTCCCTCACTCAGGCCCTCTCCCCCTCACTCACTGGGGTTCCCTCTCACCCTCACACACTCGGACTCACTCTCACACTCACTCACCTATGCTACCACTCACCCTCCCTGTCTCAGGCTCCCTCACAACTACTGTCACTCAGGCTGCCTCCCTCCCTCCCTCATTGTGATTTCGCTCTCACCCTCCATCATTCAGGCTCCCACACACACTGACTCACTCGGGCTCCCTGTCACCCTCACTCACTCGTGATCCCACTCACCGTCACTCACTCGGCTCCCTCTCAGCCTCACTGGGGTTCCCTCACACCCTCTCTTACTCAGGCTCCCTCAGAAACTCTCTCACTCAGGCTCCATCCCACCCTCCTTCATTGTGCCCTAGCTCTCACCGTCCATCAGTCAGGCTCCCTGTCACCCTCCCTCACTCAGGTCCTTCTCGCCTTCGCACACTCAGTCCCTCTCGCCCTCACTCAGGCTCCATCTCACCGTTACTCACTGGGGTTCCCGCACCCTCACCCCTTTGGGCTCGCTCTCACACTCACTCACCTATGCTCCCTCCCTCCCTCACTCAGACTCCCTCTCTCCCTCCCTCCCTCTGTGTCCCTGGCAACCTGTCTCACTCAGGCTCCCTTTCACCCTCCCTCATTGTGACCTCGCTCTCTCCTTGCATCACTTAGGTTCCCTGTCACCCTGACTCATTTGGGCTCCCTGGCATCCTAACTCACTCGAGACCCCTCTCACTCACCCTCACTCAGTCTCCCTGGCAACCTGTCTCACTGAGGCTCCCTGTCACCCTCCCACATTGTACCACGCTCTCACCCTCCCTCACTCAGGCTCCCCCTCAACTTCACTCACCTAGACTCCCTCAAATCCTCTCTCACTCAAGCTCCCTCTCACCCTCACTCACTGTGACCTCGCGCTCTTTCTCCCTCACTCAGGCTCCCCCTCACCTTCACTCACCTAGACTCCCCGTAATCCTACCTCACTCAGGTCCCTCTTACCCTCACTCACTCGGGTTCCCTCTCACCCTCACTCACTCGGGTTCCCTCTCACCCTCACTCACTAGGGTTCACTCTCACACTCACTCACCTATGCTACCACTCACCCTCCCTCCCTCAGGCTCCCTCACAACTAATGTCACTCAAGCTGCCTCCCACCCACCTTCATTGTGATCTCGCTCTCACCCTCCATCACTCAGGTTCCCTTTCACACTGACTCACTCGCGCTACCTCTCACTCTCACTCACTCGGGATTCCTCTCACCCTCACTCATTCGGGCTCCCTCTCACCCTCCCTGGGACTCCCTCTCTCCCTCACTCAGACTCCCACTCTCCCTCCCTCACTCAGTCTCCCTGGCAACCTGTCTCACTTAGGCTTCTTCTCACTCACCCTCATTGTGACCTCACTCTCACCCTCCCTCATTCCGGTTCCCTTAGGACCTCTGTCATTCAGGCTCCATGTCACCCTCCCTCATTGTGACCTTTCTCTCACCCTCCATCACTCAGGGCCCTCTCACCTTCCCTCACATAGAATCCCTTCCACAGTTCCTCACTCAGGCTCCCTCATACACTCCCTATTTCAAGCTCCCTGGCAACCTCTCTCACTCAGGCTCCCTCTCACCCTCACTCATTTGACCTCGCTCTCACATTCCCTCCCTCAGGCTCCCCCTCTCCTTCACTATCCTACACTCCCTGTAATCCTCCCTCACTCAGACCCTCTCCCCTTCTCACACTCAGTTCCCTGTCGCACTCACTCAGGCTCCCTCTCACCCTCACTCACTGGGGTTCCCTCTCACCCTCACACACTCGGACTCACTCTCACACTCACTCACCTATGCTACCACTCACCCTCCCTCTCTCAGGATCCCTCACAACTACTGTCACTCAGGCTGCCTCCCTCCCTCCCTCATTGTGATCTCGCTCTCACCCTCCTTTACTGTGAGCTCGCTCTCACCCTCCCTCACTCAGGCTCCCCTTCACCTTCAATCACCTAGACTCCCTGACACCCTCCCTCACTCAGGTCCCTCTCGCCTTTGCACACTCAGTTCCCTCTCGCCCTCACTCAGGCTCCCTCTCACCCTCACTCACTCGGGCTCCCTCTAACACTCACTCACCTATGCTCCCTCTCACCCTCACTCTCTCAGGCTCCCTCACAACTACTGTCACTCAGGTTGCCTCTGACCCTCCCTCATTGTACCTCGCTCTCACCCTCCTTCCCTGTGACCTCGCTCTCACCCTCCCTCACTCAGGCTCCACCTCATCTTCACTCACCTAGACTCGCTGTAACCCTCCCTCACTCAGGTCCCTCTAACCTTCCCTCCCTCAGTTTCCCCCTTGTCCTCACTCAGTCTCCTTGTAACCCTCACTCACTCAGGATCCCTCTCACCCTCACTCACTTGAGTTCCATCTCACCCTCCCTCCCTGGGGCTCCCTGTCACCCTCCGTCACTTTGGCTCCCCCTCACCCTCACTCACCTAGGCTCCCTCACACCTTCCCTCTCTCAGGCTCGCTCCCACCCTCCCTCATTGTGACATCACTCTCACCCTCCCTCACTTGGGCTCCCTATCACCCTCACTCTCTCAGGCATCGTCTCACACTCACTCACCTGGACTCCCTCACACCCTCTCTCTCTCAGGCTCCCTCACAGCTTCTGTCACTCCGGATCTCTCCCACCCTCCCTCATTGTGACCTCACTCTCACCCTCCCTCAGTCAGGCTCCCCCTCACCTTTACTCACCTAGACTCCCTGTAACACTCCCTCACTCAGGTCCCTCTCCCCTTCTCATAATCAGTTCCCTGTCGCCCTCACTCACTCGGGTTCCCTCTCACCCTCACTCACTCGGGCTCACTCTCACACACACTCACCTATGCTACCACTCACCCGCCCTCTCTCAGGCTGCCTCACAACTACTGTCACTCAGGCAGCCTCCCTCCCTCCCTCATTGTGATCTCGCTGTAACCCTCCATCACTCAGGCTCCCACACACACTGACTCACTCGGGCTCCCTGTCACCCTCACTCATTCGGGATCCCTCTCACGCTCACTGACTCGGCTCGCTCTCACCCTCACTGGGGCTCCCTCACACCCTCCCTCACTCAGGCTCCCTCATATCCTCCCTCACTCAGGCTCCCTTTCACACTCCCTCACTCAGACTCCCTCTCTCCCTCCCTCAGGCTCCCTCTGTCCCTCCCTCACTCAGTCTCCCAGGCAACCTGTCTCACTCAGGCTCCCTGTCACCCTCACTTCATTGTGACCTCATTCTCACCCTCCTTCACTTTGACCTCGCTCTCACTCTCCCTCAATCACGCTCCCCCTCACATTCACTCACCTAGACTCCCTGTAACCCTCCCTCACTCAGGTCTCTCTAACCTTCCCTCCCTCAGTTTCCCTCTCTCCCTCACTCAGGCTCCCTCTCTCCCTCCCTCACTCAGTTTCCCTGGAAACCTCTCTCATTCAGGCTACCTTTCACCCTCCCTCACTGTGACCTCGCTCTCATCCTCCATTACTCAGGCTCCCTCTCACCGTGACTTATTCGGGTTCCCTGTCACACTCACTCACTCGGGCTCCCTCTCACCCTCCCTCACTGGGGCTCCCTCATACCCTCCCTTACTCAGTCTGCCTCTCACACTTCCTAAGATGGAATCCCTCTCTCCCTCACTCAGTCTCCCTCTCTCCCGCCCTCACTCCGTCTCCCTGGCAACCTGTCTCACTTAGGTTCCCTCTCACTCTCCCTGATTGTGACCTTGCTGTCACCCTCCATCACTCAGGGGCCCTCTCACCTGCTCCCTCACACAGTTCCTCACTCAGGCTCCCTCATACACTCCCTATTTCAAGCTCCCTGGCAACCTATCTCACTCAGGCTCCCTCTCACCCTCAGTCATTTTGACCTCGCTCTCACCCTCCCTCACTGTGACTCCCGCTCACCCTCACTCACCTAGGCTCCGTCTAACCCTCCCTCACTCAGCTCCCTCTCACCTTCCCTCACTCAGTTGCTTTCTCACCCTGAGTCATTCAGGCTCTCTGTGACCCTCACTCACTCGGGATCCCTCTCACTCTCCCTCACTTGGGATCCCTTTAAGCCTCCCTCACTGGATCTCCCTCACACCTTCCCTCACTCAGGCTCTCTCATACCCTCACTCACTCAGCCTCCGTTTCACACTCCCTCACTCAGTCTCCCTGTCACCCTCCCTCATTGTACATCGCTCTCTCCCTCACTCAGTCTCCCTGGCAACCTGTCTCCCTGAGGCTCCCTGTCACCCTCCCTCATTGTACATCGCTCTCACCCTCCTTCCCTGTGACCTCGCTCTCACCCTCCCTCACTCAGGCTCCCACTCAACTTCACTCACCTAGACTCCTTCTAATCCTCTCTTACTCAAGCTCCCACTCACCCTCACTCACTGTGACCTCGCGCTCTCTCTCCCTCACTCTGGTTCCCTTACAACCTCTGTCATTCAGGCTCCATGTCACCCTCCCTCATTGTGACCTTTCTCTCACCCTCCATCACTCAGGGCCCCCTCACCTTCCCTCACTTAGAATCCCTCACACAATTCCTCACTCAGGCTCCCTCATACACTCCCTATTTCAAGCTCCCTGGCAACCTCTCTCACTCAGGCTCCCTCTCACCCTCACTCATTTTGACCTCGCTCTCACACTCCCTCCCTCAGGCTCCCCCTCACCTTCAATATCCTACACTCCCTGTAATCCTCCCTCACTCAGGCCCTCTCCCCTTCCCACACTCAGTTCCCTGTCGCACTCACTCAGGCTCCCTCTCACCCTCACACACTTGGACTCACTCTCACACTCACTCACCTATGCTACCACTCACGCTTCCTCTCTCAGGCTCCCTCACAACTACTGTCACTCAGGCTGCCTCCCTCCATCCCTCATTGTGATCTCGCTCTCACCCTCCATCATTCACACTCCCACACACACTGATTCACTCGGGCTCCCTGTCACCCTCACGCACTCGTGATCCCGCTCACCCTCACTCACTCGGCTTCCTCTCACCCTCACTGGGGCTCCCTCACACCCTCCCTCACTCAGGCTCCCTCAGAACCTCTCTCACTCAGGCTCCATCCCACCCTCCCTCATTGTGCCCTAGCTCTCACCCTCCAGCACTCAGGCTCCCTGTCACACTCACTCACTCGGGATCCCTATCACTCTCCCTCACTTGGGCTGCCTCACACTTTCCCTCACTCAGGCTCCCGCATACCCTCCCTCACTCAGGCTCCCTTTCACACTCCCTCTCTCAGACTCCGTCTCCCCCTCACTCAGGCTCCCTCTCTCCCTTCCTCACTCAGTGTCCCTGGCAACCTGTCTCACTGAGGCTCCCTGTCACCCTCCCTCATTGTACCTCGCTCTCACCCTCCTTCCCTGTGACCTCGCTCTCACCCTCCCTCACTCAGGCTCCCCCTCAACTTCACTCACCTAGACTCCCTCTAATCCTCTCTCACTCAAGCTCCCTCTCACCCTCCCTCACTGTGACCTCGCGCTCTCTCTCCCTCACTCAGGCTCCCCCTCACCTTCACTCACCTAGACTCCCCGTAACCCTCCCTCACTCCGGTCCCTCTCACCCTCACTCACTCGGGTTCCCTCTCACCCTCACTCATTCGGGCTCCCTCTCACACTCCCTCCCTGGGACTCCCTCTCTCCCTCACTCAGACTCCCTCTCTCCCTCCCTCACTCAGTCTCCCTGGCAACCTGTCTCACTTAGGCTCCGTCTCACTCACCCTCATTGTGACCTCGCTCTCACCCTCCCTCACTCCGGTTTCCTTACAACCTCTGTCATTCAGGCTCCATGTCACCCTCCCTCACTCAGGGCCCTCTCACCTTCCCTCACGTAGAATCCCTCACACAGTTCCTCACTCAGGCTCCCTCATACACTCCCTATTTTAAGCTCCCTGGCAACCTCTCTCACTCAGGCTCCCTCTCACTCTCACTCATTTGACCTCGCTCTCACACTCCCTCCCTCAGGCTCCCCCTCACCTCACTATCCTACACTCCCTGTAATCCTCCCTCACTCAGGCCCTCTCCCCCTCACTCACTGGGGTTCCCTCTCACCCTCACACACTCGGACTCACTCTCACACTCACTCACCTATGCTACCACTCACCCTCCCTGTCTCAGGCTCCCTCACAACTACTGTCACTCAGGCTGCCTCCCTCCCTCCCTCATTGTGATTTCGCTCTCACCCTCCATCATTCAGGCTCCCACACACACTGACTCACTCGGGCTCCCTGTCACCCTCACTCACTCGGCTCCCTCTCAGCCTCACTGGCGAGAAACTCTCTCACTCAGGCTCCATCCCACCCTCCTTCATTGTGCCCTAGCTCTCACCGTCCATCAGTCAGGCTCCCTGTCACCCTCCCTCACTCAGGTCCTTCTCGCCTTCGCACACTCAGTCCCTCTCGCCCTCACTCAGGCTCCATCTCACCGTTACTCACTGGGGTTCCCGCACCCTCACCCCTTTGGGCTCGCTCTCACACTCACTCACCTATGCTCCCTCTCTCCCTCACTCAGACTCCCTCTCTCCCTCCCTCCCTCTGTGTCCCTGGCAACCTGTCTCACTCAGGCTCCCTTTCACCCTCCCTCATTGTGACCTCGCTCTCTCCTTGCATCACTTAGGTTCCCTGTCACCCTGACTCATTTGGGCTCCCTGGCATCCTAACTCACTCGAGACCCCTCTCACTCTCCCTCACTCAGTCTCCCTGGCAACCTGTCTCACTGAGGCTCCCTGTCACCCTCCCACATTGTACCACGCTCTCACCCTCCCTCACTCAGGCTCCCCCTCAACTTCACTCACCTAGACTCCCTCAAATCCTCTCTCACTCAAGCTCCCTCTCACCCTCACTCACTGTGACCTCGCGCTCTTTCTCCCTCACTCAGGCTCCCCCTCACCTTCACTCACCTAGACTCCCCGTAATCCTACCTCACTCAGGTCCCTCTTACCCTCACTCACTCGGGTTCCCTCTCACCCTCACTCACTCGGGTTCCCTCTCACCCTCACTCACTAGGGTTCACTCTCACACTCACTCACCTATGCTACCACTCACCCTCCCTCCCTCAGGCTCCCTCACAACTAATGTCACTCAAGCTGCCTCCCACCCACCTTCATTGTGATCTCGCTCTCACCCTCCATCACTCAGGCTCCCTTTCACACTGACTCACTCGCGCTACCTCTCACTCTCACTCATTCGGGATTCCTCTCACCCTCACTCATTCGGGCTCCCTCTCACACTCCCTCCCTGGGACTCCCTCTCTCCCTCACTCAGACTCCCACTCTCCCTCCCTCACTCAGTCTCCCTGGCAACCTGTCTCACTTAGGCTTCTTCTCACTCACCCTCATTGTGACCTCACTCTCACCCTCCCTCATTCCGGTTCCCTTACGACCTCTGTCATTCAGGCTCCATGTCACCCTCCCTCATTGTGACCTTTCTCTCACCCTCCATCACTCAGGGCCCTCTCACCTTCCCTCACATAGAATCCCTTCCACAGTTCCTCACTCAGGCTCCCTCATACACTCCCTATTTCAAGCTCCCTGGCAACCTCTCTCACTCAGGCTCCCTCTCACCCTCACTCATTTGACCTCGCTCTCACATTCCCTCCCTCAGGCTCCCCCTCTCCTTCACTATCCTACACTCCCTGTAATCCTCCCTCACTCAGACCCTCTCCCCTTCTCACACTCAGTTCCCTGTCGCACTCACTCAGGCTCCCTCTCACCCTCACTCACTGGGGTTCCCTCTCACCCTCACACACTCGGACTCACTCTCACACTCACTCACCTATGCTACCACTCACCATCCCTCTCTCAGGATCCCTCACAACTACTGTCACTCAGGCTGCCTCCCTCCCTCCCTCATTGTGATCTCGCTCTCACCCTCCTTTACTGTGACCTCGCTCTCACCCTCCCTCACTCAGGCTCCCCTTCACCTTCCCTCACCTAGACTCCCTGACACCCTCCCTCACTCAGGTCCCTCTCGCCTTTGCACACTCAGTTCCCTCTCGCCCTCACTCAGGCTCCCTCTCACCCTCACTCACTCGGGCTCCCTCTAACACTCACTCACCTATGCTCCCTCTCACCCTCACTCTCTCAGGCTCCCTCACAACTACTGTCACTCAGGTTGCCTCTGACCCTCCCTCATTGTACCTCGCTCTCACCCTCCTTCCCTGTGACCTCGCTCTCACCCTCCCTCACTCAGGCTCCCCCTCATCTTCACTCACCTAGACTCGCTGTAACCCTCCCTCACTCAGGTCCCTCTAACCTTCCCTCCCTCAGTTTCCCCCTTGTCCTCACTCAGGCTCCTTGTAACCCTCACTCACTCAGGATCCCTCTCACCCTCACTCACTTGAGTTCCATCTCACCCTCCCTCCCTGGGGCTCCCTGTCACCCTCCGTCACTTTGGCTCCCCCTCCCCCTCACTCACCTAGGCTCCCTCACACCTTCCCTCTCTCAGGCTCCCTCACAACTTCTGTCACTCAGGCTCCCTCCCACCTTCCCTCATTGTGACATCACTCTCACCCTCCCTCACTTGGGTTCCCTATCACCCTCACTCTCTCAGGCATCATCTCACAGTCTCTCACCGGGACTCCCTCACACCCTCTCTCTCTCAGGCTCCCTCACAGCTTCTGTCACTCCGGATCTCTCCCACCCTCCCTCATTGTGACCTCACTCTCACCCTCCCTCAGTCAGGCTCCCCCTCACCTTTACTCACCTAGACTCCCTGTAACACTCCCTCACTCAGGTCCCTCTCCCCTTCTCATAATCAGTTCCCTGTCGCCCTCACTCACTCGGGTTCCCTCTCACCCTCACTCACTCGGGCTCACTCTCACACACACTCACCTATGCTACCACTCACCCGCCCTCTCTCAGGCTGCCTCACAACTACTGTCACTCAGGCAGCCTCCCTCCCTTCCTCATTGTGATCTCGCTGTAACCCTCCATCACTCAGGCTCCCACACACACTGACTCACTCGGGCTCCCTGTCACCCTCACTCATTCGGGATCCCTCTCACGCTCACTGACTCGGCTCGCTCTCACCCTCACTGGGGCTCCCTCACACCCTCCCTCACTCAGGCTCCCTCATACCCTCCCTCACTCAGGCTCCCTTTCACACTCCCTCACTCAGACTCCCTCTCTCCCTCCCTCAGGCTCCCTCTGTCCCTCCCTCACTCAGTCTCCCAGGCAACCTGTCTCACTCAGGCTCCCTGTCACCCCCACTTCATTGTGACCTCATTCTCACCCTCCTTCACTTTGACCTCGCTCTCACTCTCCCTCAATCACGCTCCCCCTCACATTCACTCACCTAGACTCCCTGTAACCCTCCCTCACTCAGGTCTCTCTAACCTTCCCTCCCTCAGTTTCCCTCTCTCCCTCACTCAGGCTCCCTCTCTCCCTCCCTCACTCAGTTTCCCTGGAAACCTCTCTCATTCAGGCTACCTTTCACCCTCCCTCACTGTGACCTCGCTCTCATCCTCCATTACTCAGGCTCCCTCTCACCGTGACTTATTCGGGTTCCCTGTCACACTCACTCACTCGGGCTCCCTCTCACCCTCCCTCACTGGGGCTCCCTCATACCCTCCCTTACTCAGTCTGCCTCTCACACTTCCTAAGATGGAATCCCTCTCTCCCTCACTCAGTCTCCCTCTCTCCCGCCCTCACTCCGTCTCCCTGGCAACCTGTCTCACTTAGGTTCCCTCTCACTCTCCCTGATTGTGACCTTGCTGTCACCCTCCATCACTCAGGGGCCCTCTCACCTGCTCCCTCACACAGTTCCTCACTCAGGCTCCCTCATACACTCCCTATTTCAAGCTCCCTGGCAAACTATCTCACTCAGGCTCCCTCTCACCCTCAGTCATTTTGACCTCGCTCTCACCCTCCCTCACTGTGACTCCCGCTCACCCTCACTCACCTAGGCTCCGTCTAACCCTCCCTCACTCAGCTCCCTCTCACCTTCCCTCACTCAGTTGCTTTCTCACCCTGAGTCATTCAGGCTCTCTGTGACCCTCACTCACTCGGGATCCCTCTCACTCTCCCTCACTTGGGATCCCTTTAAGCCTCCCTCACTGGATCTCCCTCACACCTTCCCTCACTCAGGCTCTCTCATACCCTCACTCACTCAGCCTCCGTTTCACACTCCCTCACTCAGTCTCCCTGTCACCCTCCCTCATTGTACATCGCTCTCTCCCTCACTCAGTCTCCCTGGCAACCTGTCTCCCTGAGGCTCCCTGTCACCCTCCCTCATTGTACATCGCTCTCACCCTCCTTCCCTGTGACCTCGCTCTCACCCTCCCTCACTCAGGCTCCCACTCAACTTCACTCACCTAGACTCCTTCTAATCCTCTCTTACTCAAGCTCCCACTCACCCTCACTCACTGTGACCTCGCGCTCTCTCTCCCTCACTCTGGTTCCCTTACAACCTCTGTCATTCAGGCTCCATGTCACCCTCCCTCATTGTGACCTTTCTCTCACCCTCCATCACTCAGGGCCCCCTCACCTTCCCTCACTTAGAATCCCTCACACAATTCCTCACTCAGGCTCCCTCATACACTCCCTATTTCAAGCTCCCTGGCAACCTCTCTCACTCAGGCTCCCTCTCACCCTCACTCATTTTGACCTCGCTCTCACACTCCCTCCCTCAGGCTCCCCCTCACCTTCAATATCCTACACTCCCTGTAATCCTCCCTCACTCAGGCCCTCTCCCCTTCCCACACTCAGTTCCCTGTCGCACTCACTCAGGCTCCCTCTCACCCTCACACACTTGGACTCACTCTCACACTCACTCACCTATGCTACCACTCACGCTTCCTCTCTCAGGCTCCCTCACAACTACTGTCACTCAGGCTGCCTCCCTCCATCCCTCATTGTGATCTCGCTCTCACCCTCCATCATTCACACTCCCACACACACTGATTCACTCGGGCTCCCTGTCACCCTCACGCACTCGTGATCCCGCTCACCCTCACTCACTCGGCTTCCTCTCACCCTCACTGGGGCTCCCTCACACCCTCCCTCACTCAGGCTCCCTCAGAACCTCTCTCACTCAGGCTCCATCCCACCCTCCCTCATTGTGCCCTAGCTCTCACCCTCCAGCACTCAGGCTCCCTGTCACACTCACTCACTCGGGATCCCTATCACTCTCCCTAACTTGGGCTGCCTCACACTTTCCCTCACTCAGGCTCCCGCATACCCTCCCTCACTCAGGCTCCCTTTCACACTCCCTCTCTCAGACTCCGTCTCCCCCTCACTCAGGCTCCCTCTCTCCCTTCCTCACTCAGTGTCCCTGGCAACCTGTCTCACTGAGGCTCCCTGTCACCCTCCCTCATTGTACCTCGCTCTCACCCTCCTTCCCTGTGACCTCGCTCTCACCCTCCCTCACTCAGGCTCCCCCTCAACTTCACTCACCTAGACTCCCTCTAATCCTCTCTCACTCAAGCTCCCTCTCACCCTCCCTCACTGTGACCTCGCGCTCTCTCTCCCTCACTCAGGCTCCCCCTCACCTTCACTCACCTAGACTCCCCGTAACCCTCCCTCACTCCGGTCCCTCTCACCCTCACTCACTCGGGTTCCCTCTCACCCTCACTCATTCGGGATCCCTCTCACACTCCCTCCCTGGGACTCCCTCTCTCCCTCACTCAGACTCCCTCTCTCCCTCCCTCACTCAGTCTCCCTGGCAACCTGTCTCACTTAGGCTCCGTCTCACTCACCCTCATTGTGACCTCGCTCTCACCCTCCCTCACTCCGGTTCCCTTACAACCTCTGTCATTCAGGCTCCATGTCACCCTCCCTCACTCAGGGCCCTCTCACCTTCCCTCACGTAGAATCCCTCACACAGTTCCTCCCTCAGGCTCCGCCTCACCTCACTATCCTACACTCCCTTTAATCCTCCCTCACTCAGGCCCTCTCCCCCTCACTCACTGGGGTTCCCTCTCACCCTCACACACTCGGACTCACTCTCACACTCACTCACCTATGCTACCACTCACCCTCCCTGTCTCAGGCTCCCTCACAACTACTGTCACTCAGGCTGCCTCCCTCCCTCCCTCATTGTGATTTCGCTCTCACCCTCCATCATTCAGGCTCCCACACACACTGACTCACTCGGGCTCCCTGTCACCCTCACTCACTCGTGATCCCACTCACCGTCACTCACTCGGCTCCCTCTCAGCCTCACTGGGGTTCCCTCACACCCTCTCTTACTCAGGCTCCCTCAGAAACTCTCTCACTCAGGCTCCATCCCACCCTCCTTCATTGTGCCCTAGCTCTCACCGTCCATCAGTCAGGCTCCCTGTCACCCTCCCTCACTCAGGTCCTTCTCGCCTTCGCACACTCAGTCCCTCTCGCCCTCACTCAGGCTCCATCTCACCGTTACTCACTGGGGTTCCCGCACCCTCACCCCTTTGGGCTCGCTCTCACACTCACTCACCTATGCTCCCTCTCTCCCTCACTCAGACCCCCTCTCTCCCTCCCCCCCTCAGTCTCCCTGGCAACCTGTCTCACTCAGGCTCCCTTTCACCCTCCCTCATTGTGACCTCGCTCTCTCCTTGCATCACTTAGGTTCCCTGTCACCGTGACTCATTTGGGCTCCCTGGCATCCTAACTCACTCGAGATCCCTCTCACTCTCCCTCACTCAGTCTCCCTGGCAACCTGTCTCACTGAGGCTCCCTGTCACCCTCCCACATTGTACCACGCTCTCACCCTCCCTCACTCAGTCTCCCCCTCAACTTCACTCACCTAGACTCCCTCAAATCCTCTCTCACTCAAGCTCCCTCTCACCCTCACTCACTGTGACCTCGCGCTCTTTCTCCCTCACTCAGGCTCCCCCTCACCTTCACTCACCTAGACTCCCCGTAATCCTACCTCACTCAGGTCCCTCTTACCCTCACTCACTCGGGTTCCCTCTCACCCTCACTCACTCGGGTTCCCTCTCACCCTCACTCACTCGGGTTCCCTCTCACCCTTACTCACTAGGGTTCACTCTCACACTCACTCACCTATGCTACCACTCACCCTCCCTCCCTCAGGCTCCCTCACAACTAATGTCACTCAAGCTGCCTCCCACCCACCTTCATTGTGATCTCGCTCTCACCCTCCATCACTCAGGTTCCCTTTCACACTGACTCACTCGCGCTACCTCTCACTCTCACTCACTCGGGATTCCTCTCACCCTCACTCATTCGGGCTCCCTCTCACACTCCCTCCCTGGGACTCCCTCTCTCCCTCACTCAGACTCCCACTCTCCCTCCCTCACTCAGTCTCCCTGGCAACCTGTCTCACTTAGGCTTCTTCTCACTCACCCTCATTGTGACCTCACTCTCACCCTCCCTCACTCCGGGGTTCCCTTGCGACCTCTGTCATTCAGGCTCCATGTCACCCTCCCTCATTGTGACCTTTCTCTCACCCTCCATCACTCAGGGCCCTCTCACCTTCCCTCACATAGAATCCCTTCCACAGTTCCTCACTCAGGCTCCCTCATACACTCCCTATTTCAAGCTCCCTGGCAACCTCTCTCACTCAGGCTCCCTCTCACCCTCACTCATTTGACCTCGCTCTCACATTCCCTCCCTCAGGCTCCCCCTCTCCTTCACTATCCTACACTCCCTGTAATCCTCCCTCACTCAGACCCTCTCCCCTTCTCACACTCAGTTCCCTGTCGCACTCACTCAGGCTCCCTCTCACCCTCACTCACTGGGGTTCCCTCTCACCCTCACACACTCGGACTCACTCTCACACTCACTCACCTATGCTACCACTCACCCTCCCTCTCTCAGGATCCCTCACAACTACTGTCACTCAGGCTGCCTCCCTCCCTTCCTCATTGTGATCTCGCTCTCACCCTCCTTTACTGTGACCTCACTCTCACCCTCCCTCACTCAGGCTCCCCTTCACCTTCAATCACCTAGACTCCCTGACACCCTCCCTCACTCAGGTCCCTCTCGCCTTTGCACACTCAGTTCCCTCTCGCCCTCACTCAGGCTCCCTCTCACCCTCACTCACTCGGGCTCCCTCTAACACTCACTCACCTATGCTCCCTCTCACCCTCACTCTCTCAGGCTCCCTCACAACTACTGTCACTCAGGTTGCCTCTGACCCTCCCTCATCGTACCTCGCTCTCACCCTCCTTCCCTGTGACCTCGCTCTCACCCTCCCTCACTCAGGCTCCCCCTCATCTTCACTCACCTAGACTCGCTGTAACCCTCCCTCACTCAGGTCCCTCTAACCTTCCCTCCCTCAGTTTCCCCCTTGTCCTCACTCAGGCTCCTTGTAACCCTCACTCACTCAGGATCCCTCTCACCCTCACTCACTTGAGTTCCATCTCACCCTCCCTCCCTGGGGCTCCCTGTCACCCTCCGTCACTTTGGCTCCCCCTCACACTCACTCACCTAGGCTCCCTCACACCTTCCCTCTCTCAGGCTCCCTCACAACTTCTGTCACTCAGGCTCCCTCCCACCCTCCCTCATTGTGACATCACTCTCACCCTCCCTCACTTGGGCTCCCTATCACCCTCACTCTCTCAGGCATCGTCTCACACTCACTCACCTGGACTCCCTCACACCCTCTCTCTCTCAGGCTCCCTCACAGCTTCTGTCACTCCGGATCTCTCCCACCCTCCCTCATTGTGACCTCACTCTCACCCTCCCTCAGTCAGGCTCCCCCTCACCTTTACTCACCTAGACTCCCTGTAACACTCCCTCACTCAGGTCCCTCTCCCCTTCTCATAATCAGTTCCCTGTCGCCCTCACTCACTCGGGTTCCCTCTCACCCTCACTCACTCGGGCTCACTCTCACACACACTCACCTATGCTACCACTCACCCGCCCTCTCTCAGGCTGCCTCACAACTACTGTCACTCAGGCAGCCTCCCTCCCTCCCTCATTGTGATCTCGCTGTAACCCTCCATCACTCAGGCTCCCACACACACTGACTCACTCGGGCTCCCTGTCACCCTCACTCATTCGGGATCCCTCTCACGCTCACTGACTCGGCTCGCTCTCACCCTCACTGGGGCTCCCTCACACCCTCCCTCACTCAGGCTCCCTCATACCCTCCCTCACTCAGGCTCCCTTTCACACTCCCTCACTCAGACTCCCTCTCTCCCTCCCTCAGGCTCCCTCTGTCCCTCCCTCACTCAGTCTCCCAGGCAACCTGTCTCACTCAGGCTCCCTGTCACCCCCACTTCATTGTGACCTCACTCTCACCCTCCTTCACTTTGACCTCGCTCTCACTCTCCCTCAATCACGCTCCCCCTCACATTCACTCACCTAGACTCCCTGTAACCCTCCCTCACTCAGGTCTCTCTCACCTTCCCTCCCTCAGTTTCCCTCTCTCCCTCACTCAGGCTCCCTCTCTCCCTCCCTCACTCAGTTTCCCTGGGAACCACTCTCACTCAGTCTCCCTGGAAACCTCTCTCATTCAGGCTACCTTTCACCCTCCCTCACTGTGACCTCGCTCTCATCCTCCATTACTCAGGCTCCCTCTCACCGTGACTTATTCGGGTTCCCTGTCACACTCACTCACTCGGGCTCCCTCTCACCCTCCCTCACTGGGGCTCCCTCATACCCTCCCTTACTCAGTCTGCCTCTCACACTTCCTAAGATGGAATCCCTCTCTCCCTCACTCAGTCTCCCTCTCCCCCGCCCTCACTCCGTCTCCCTGGCAACCTGTCTCACTTAGGTTCCCTCTCACTCTCCCTGATTGTGACCATGCTGTCACCCTCCATCACTCAGGGGCCCTCTCACCTGCTCCCTCACACAGTTCCTCACTCAGGCTCCCTCATACACTCCCTATTTCAAGCTCCCGGGCAACCTATCTCACTCAGGCTCCCTCTCACCCTCAGTCATTTTGACCTCGCTCTCACCCTCCCGCTCACCCTCACTCACCTAGGCTCCATCTAACCCTCCCTCACTCAGCTCCCTCTCACCTTCCCTCACTCAGTTGCTTTCTCACCCTGAGTCATTCGGGCTCTCTGTCACCCTCACTCACTCGGGATCCCTCTCACTCTCCCTCACTTGGGATCCCTTTAAGCCTCCCTCACTGGATCTCCCTCACACCTTCCCTCACTCAGGCTCTCTCATACCCTCACTCACTCAGGCTCCGTTTCACACTCCCTCACTCAGTCTCCCTGACACCCTGTCCCACTGAAGCTCCCTGTCACCCTCCCTCATTGTACATCGCTCTCTCCCTCACTCAGTCTCCCTGGCAACCTGTCTCACTGAGGCTCCCTGTCACCCTCCCTCATTGTACATCGCTCTCACCCTCCTTCCCTGTGACCTCGCTCTCACTCTCCCTCACTCAGGCTCCCACTCAACTTCACTCACCTAGACTCCTTCTAATCCTCTCTTACTCAAGCTCCCACTCACCCTCACTCACTGTGACCTCGCGCTCTCTCTCCCTCACTGTGGTTCCCTTACAACCTCTGTCATTCAGGCTCCATGTCACCCTCCCTCATTGTGACCTTTCTCTCACCCTCCATCACTCAGGGCCCCCTCACCTTCCCTCACTTAGAATCCCTCACACAATTCCTCACTCAGGCTCCCTCATACACTCCCTATTTCAAGCTCCCTGGCAACCTCTCTCACTCAGGCTCCCTCTCACCCTCACTCATTTTGACCTCGCTCTCACACTCCCTCCCTCAGGCTCCCCCTCACCTTCAATATCCTACACTCCCTGTAATCCTCCCTCACTCAGGCCCTCTCCCCTTCCCACACTCAGTTCCCTGTCGCACTCACTCAGGCTCCCTCTCACCCTCACACACTTGGACTCACTCTCACACTCACTCACCTATGCTACCACTCACGCTTCCTCTCTCAGGCTCCCTCACAACTACTGTCACTCAGGCTGCCTCCCTCCATCCCTCATTGTGATCTCGCTCTCACCCTCCATCATTCACACTCCCACACACACTGATTCACTCGGGCTCCCTGTCACCCTCACGCACTCGTGATCCCGCTCACCCTCACTCACTCGGCTTCCTCTCACCCTCACTGGGGCTCCCTCACACCCTCCCTCACTCAGGCTCCCTCAGAACCTCTCTCACTCAGGCTCCATCCCACCCTCCCTCATTGTGCCCTAGCTCTCACCCTCCAGCACTCAGGCTCCCTGTCACACTCACTCACTCGGGATCCCTATCACTCTCCCTCACTTGGGCTCCCTCACACTTTCCCTCACTCAGGCTCCCTCATACCCTCCCTCACTCAGGCTCCCTTTCACACTCCCTCTCTCAGACTCCGTCTCTCCCTCACTCAGGCTCCCTCTCTCCCTTCCTCACTCAGTGTCCCTGGCAACCTGTCTCACTGAGGCTCCCTGTCACCCTCCCTCATTGTACCTCGCTCTCACCCTCCTTCCCTGTGACCTCGCTCTCACCCTCCCTCACTCAGGCTCCCCCTCAACTTCACTCACCTAGACTCCCTCTAATCCTCTCTCACTCAAGCTCCCTCTCACCCTCCCTCACTGTGACCTCGCGCTCTCTCTCCCTCACTCAGGCTCCCCCTCACCTTCACTCACCTAGACTCTCCGTAACCCTCCCTCACTCCGGTCCCTCTCACCCTCACTCACTCGGGTTCCCTCTCACCCTCACTCATTCGGGCTCCCTCTCACACTCCCTCCCTGGGACTCCCTCTCTCCCTCACTCAGACTCCCTCTCTCCCTCCCTCACTCAGTCTCCCTGGCAACCTGTCTCACTTAGGCTCCGTCTCACTCACCCTCATTGTGACCTCGCTCTCACCCTCCTTCACTCCGGTTCCCTTACAACCTCTGTCATTCAGGCTCCATGTCACCCTCCCTCACTCAGGGCCCTCTCACCTTCCCTCACGTAGAATCCCTCACACAGTTCCTCACTCAGGCTCCCTCATACACTCCCTATTTTAAGCTCCCTGGCAACCTCTCTAACTCAGGCTCCCTCTCACTCTCACTCATTTGACCTCGCTCTCACACTCCCTCCCTCAGGCTCCCCCTCACCTCACTATCCTACACTCCCTGTAATCCTCCCTCACTCAGGCCCTCTCCCCCTCACTCACTGGGGTTCCCTCTCACCCTCACACACTCGGACTCACTCTCACACTCACTCACCTATGCTACCACTCACCCTCCCTGTCTCAGGCTCCCTCACAACTACTGTCACTCAGGCTGCCTCCCTCCCTCCCTCATTGTGATTTCGCTCTCACCCTCCATCATTCAGGCTCCCACACACACTGACTCACTCGGGCTCCCTGTCACCCTCACTCACTCGTGATCCCACTCACCGTCAGTCACTCGGCTCCCTCTCAGCCTCACTGGGGTTCCCTCACACCCTCTCTTACTCAGGCTCCCTCAGAAACTCTCTCACTCAGGCTCCATCCCACCCTCCTTCATTGTGCTCTAGCTCTCACCGTCCATCAGTCAGGCTCCCTGTCACCCTCCCTCACTCAGGTCCTTCTCGCCTTCGCACACTCAGTCCCTCTCGCCCTCACTCAGGCTCCATCTCACCGTTACTCACTGGGGTTCCCGCACCCTCACCCCTTTGGGCTCGCTCTCACACTCACTCACCTATGCTCCCTCTCTCCCTCACTCAGACTCCCTCTCTCCCTCCCCCCCTCAGTCTCCCTGGCAACCTGTCTCACTCAGGCTCCCTTTCACACTCCCTCATTGTGACCTCGCTCTCTCCTTGCATCACTTAGGTTCCCTGTCACCCTGACTCATTTGGGCTCCCTGGCATCCTAACTCACTCGAGATCCCTCTCACTCTCCCTCACTCAGTCTCCCTGGCAACCTGTCTCACTGAGGCTCCCTGTCACCCTCCCACATTGTACCACGCTCTCACCCTCCCTCACTCAGGCTCCCCCTCAACTTCACTCACCTAGACTCCCTCAAATCCTCTCTCACTCAAGCTCCCTCTCACCCTCACTCACTGTGACCTCGCGCTCTTTCTCCCTCACTCAGGCTCCCCCTCACCTTCACTCACCTAGACTCCCCGTAATCCTACCTCACTCAGGTCCCTCTTACCCTCACTCACTCGGGTTCCCTCTCACCCTCACTCACTCGGGTTCCCTCTCACCCTCACTCACTAGGGTTCACTCTCACACTCACTCACCTATGCTACCACTCACCCTCCCTCCCTCAGGCTCCCTCACAACTAATGTCACTCAAGCTGCCTCCCACCCACCTTCATTGTGATCTCGCTCTCACCCTCCATCACTCAGGTTCCCTTTCACACTGACTCACTCGCGCTATCTCTCACTCTCACTCACTCGGGATTCCTCTCACCCTCACTCATTCGGGCTCCCTCTCACCCTCCCTGGGACTCCCTCTCTCCCTCGCTCAGACTCCCACTCTCCCTCCCTCACTCAGTCTCCCTGGCAACCTGTCTCACTTAGGCTTCTTCTCACTCACCCTCATTGTGACCTCACTCTCACCCTCCCTCATTCCGGTTCCCTTACGACCTCTGTCATTCAGGCTCCATGTCACCCTCCCTCATTGTGACCTTTCTCTCACCCTCCATCACTCAGGGCCCTCTCACCTTCCCTCACATAGAATCCCTTCCACAGTTCCTCACTCAGGCTCCCTCATACACTCCCTATTTCAAGCTCCCTGGCAACCTCTCTCACTCAGGCTCCCTCTCACCCTCACTCATTTGACCTCGCTCTCACATTCCCTCCCTCAGGCTCCCCCTCTCCTTCACTATCCTACACTCCCTGTAATCCTCCCTCACTCAGACCCTCTCCCCTTCTCACACTCAGTTCCCTGTCGCACTCACTCAGGCTCCCTCTCACCCTCACTCACTGGGGTTCCCTCTCACCCTCACACACTCGGACTCACTCTCACACTCACTCACCTATGCTACCACTCACCCTCCCTCTCTCAGGATCCCTCACAACTACTGTCACTCAGGCTGCCTCCCTCCCTCCCTCATTGTGATCTCGCTCTCACCCTCCTTTACTGTGACCTCGCTCTCACCCTCCCTCACTCAGGCTCCCCTTCACCTTCAATCACCTAGACTCCCTGACACCCTCCCTCACTCAGGTCCCTCTCACCCTCACTCACTCGGGCTCCCTCTAACACTCACTCACCTATGCTCCCTCTCACCCTCACTCTCTCAGGCTCCCTCACAACTACTGTCACTCAGGTTGCCTCTGACCCTCCCTCATTGTACCTCGCTCTCACCCTCCTTCCCTGTGACCTCGCTCTCACCCTCCCTCACTCAGGCTCCCCCTCATCTTCACTCACCTAGACTCGCTGTAACCCTCCCTCACTCAGGTCCCTCTAACCTTCCCTCCCTCAGTTTCCCCCTTGTCCTCACTCAGGCTCCTTGTAACCCTCACTCACTCAGGATCCCTCTCACCCTCACTCACTTGAGTTCCATCTCACCCTCCCTCCCTGGGGCTCCCTGTCACCCTCCGTCACTTTGGCTCCCCCTCACCCTCACTCACCTAGGCTCCCTCACACCTTCCCTCTCTCAGGCTCGCTCCCACCCTCCCTCATTGTGACATCACTCTCACCCTCCCTCACTTGGGCTCCCTATCACCCTCACTCTCTCAGGCATCGTCTCACACTCACTCACCTGGACTCCCTCACACCCTCTCTCTCTCAGGCTCCCTCATACCCTCCCTCACTCAGGCTCCCTTTCACACTCCCTCAGTCAGACTCCCTCTCTCCCTGCCTCAGGCTCCCTCTGGCCCTCCCTCACTCAGTCTCCCAGGCAACCTGTCTCACTCAGGCTCCCTGTCACCCCCACTTCATTGTGACCTCACTCTCACCCTCCTTCACTTTGACCTCGCTCTCACTCTCCCTCAATCACGCTCCCCCTCACATTCACTCACCTAGACTCCCTGTAACCCTCCCTCACTCAGGTCTCTCTCACCTTCCCTCCCTCAGTTTCCCTCTCTCCCTCACTCAGGCTCCCTCTCTCCCTCCCTCACTCAGTTTCCCTGGGAACCACTCTCACTCAGTCTCCCTGGAAACCTCTCTCATTCAGGCTACCTTTCACCCTCCCTCACTGTGACCTCGCTCTCATCCTCCATTACTCAGGCTCCCTCTCATGGTGATTTATTCGGGTTCCCTGTCACACTCACTCACTCGGGCTCCCTCTCACCCTCCCTCACTGGGGCTCCCTCATACCCTCCCTTACTCAGTCTGCCTCTCACACTTCCTAAGATGGAATCCCTCTCTCCCTCACTCAGTCTCCCTCTCTCCCGCCCTCACTCCGTCTCCCTGGCAACCTGTCTCACTTAGGTTCCCTCTCACTCTCCCTGATTGTGACCTTGCTGTCACCCTCCATCACTCAGGGGCCCTCTCACCTGCTCCCTCACACAGTTCCTCACTCAGGCTCCCTCATACACTCCCTATTTCAAGCTCCCTGGCAACCTATCTCACTCAGGCTCCCTCTCACCCTCAGTCATTTTGACCTCGCTCTCACCCTCCCGCTCACCCTCACTCACCTAGGCTCCGTCTAACCCTCCCTCACCCAGCTCCATCTCACCTTCCCTCACTCAGTTGCTTTCTCACCCTGAGTCATTCGGGCTCTCTGTCACCCTCACTCACTCGGGATCCCTCTCACTCTCCCTCACTAAGGATCCCTTTAAGCCTCCCTCACTGGATCTCCCTCACACCTTCCCTCACTCAGGCTCTCTCATACCCTCACTCACTCAGGCTCCGTTTCACACTCCCTCACTCAGTCTCCCTGTCACCCTGTCCCACTGAAGCTCCCTGTCACCCTCCCTCATTGTACATCGCTCTCTCCCTCACTCAGTCTCCCTGGCAACCTGTCTCACTGAGGCTCCCTGTCACCCTCCCTCATTGTACATCGCTCTCACCCTCCTTCCCTGTGACCTCGCTCTCACTCTCCCTCACTCAGGCTCCCACTCAACTTCACTCACCTAGACTCCTTCTAATCCTCTCTTACTCAAGCTCCCACTCACCCTCACTCACTGTGACCTCGCGCTCTCTCTCCCTCACTGTGGTTCCCTTACAACCTCTGTCATTCAGGCTCCATGTCACCCTCCCTCATTGTGACCTTTCTCTCACCCTCCATCACTCAGGGCCCCCTCACCTTCCCTCACTTAGAATCCCATACACAATTCCTCAATCAGGCTCCCTCATACACTCCCTATTTCAAGCTCCCTGGCAACCTCTCTCACTCAGGCTCCCTCTCACCCTCACTCATTTTGACCTCGCTCTCACACTCCCTCCCTCAGGCTCCCCCTCACCTTCAATATCCTACACTCCCTGTAATCCTCCCTCACTCAGGCCCTCTCCCCTTCCCACACTCAGTTCCCTGTCGCACTCACTCAGGCTCCCTCTCACCCTCACACACTTGGACTCACTCTCACACTCACTCACCTATGCTGCCACTCACGCTTCCTCTCTCAGGCTCCCTCACAACTACTGTCACTCAGGCTGCCTCCCTCCATCCCTCATTGTGATCTCGCTCTCACCCTCCATCATTCAGACTCCCGCACACACTGATTCACTCGGGCTCCCTGTCACCCTCACGCACTCGTGATCCCGCTCACCCTCACTCACCCGGCTCCCTCTCAGCCTCACTGGGGTTCCCTCACACCCTCTGTTACTCAGGCTCCCTCAGAAACTCTCTCACTCAGGCTCCATCCCACCCTCCTTCATTGTGCCCTAGCTCTCACCGTCCATCAGTCAGGCTCCCTGTCACCCTCCCTCACTCAGGTCCTTCTCGCCTTCGCACACTCAGTCCCTCTCGCCCTCACTCAGGCTCCATCTCACCGTTACTCACTGGGGTTCCCGCACCCTCACCCCTTTGGGCTCGCTCTCACACTCACTCACCTATGCTCCCTCTCTCCCTCACTCAGACTCCCTCTCTCCCTCCCTCCCTCTGTGTCCCTGGCAACCTGTCTCACTCAGGCTCCCTTTCACCCTCCCTCATTGTGACCTCGCTCTCTCCTTGCATCACTTAGGTTCCCTGTCACCCTGACTCATTTGGGCTCCCTGGCATCCTAACTCACTCGAGATCCCTCTCACTCTCCCTCACTCAGTCTCCCTGGCAACCTGTCTCACTGAGGCTCCCTGTCACCCTCCCACATTGTACCACGCTCTCACCCTCCCTCACTCAGTCTCCCCCTCAACTTCACTCACCTAGACTCCCTCAAATCCTCTCTCACTCAAGCTCCCTCTCACCCTCACTCACTGTGACCTCGCGCTCTTGCTCCCTCACTCAGGCTCCCCCTCACCTTCACTCACCTAGACTCCCCGTAATCCTACCTCACTCAGGTCCCTCTTACCCTCACTCACTTGGGTTCCCTCTCACCCTCACTCACTCGGGTTCCCTCTCACCCTCACTCACTAGGGTTCACTCTCACACTCACTCACCTATGCTACCACTCACCCTCCCTCCCTCAGGCTCCCTCACAACTAGTGTCACTCAAGCTGCCTCCCACCCACCTTCATTGTGATCTCGCTCTCACCCTCCATCACTCAGGTTCCCTTTCACACTGACTCACTCGCGCTACCTCTCACTCTCACTCACTCGGGATTCCTCTCACCCTCACTCATTCGGGCTCCCTCTCACCCTCCCTGGGACTCCCTCTCTCCCTCACTCAGACTCCCACTCTCCCTCCCTCACTCAGTCTCCCTGGCAACCTGTCTCACTTAGGCTTCTTCTCACTCACCCTCATTGTGACCTCACTCTCACCCTCCCTCATTCCGGTTCCCTTAGGACCTCTGTCATTCAGGCTCCATGTCACCCTCCCTCATTGTGACCTTTCTCTCACCCTCCATCACTCAGGGCCCTCTCACCTTCCCTCACATAGAATCCCTTCCACAGTTCCTCACTCAGGCTCCCTCATACACTCCCTATTTCAAGCTCCCTGGCAACCTCTCTCACTCAGGCTCCCTCTCACCCTCACTCATTTGACCTCGCTCTCACATTCCCTCCCTCAGGCTCCCCCTCTCCTTCACTATCCTACACTCCCTGTAATCCTCCCTCACTCAAACCCTCTCCCCTTCTCACACTCAGTTCCCTGTCGCACTCACTCAGGCTCCCTCTCACCCTCACTCACTGGGGTTCCCTCTCACCCTCACACACTCGGACTCACTCTCACACTCACTCACCTATGCTACCACTCACCCTCCCTCTCTCAGGATCCCTCACAACTACTGTCACTCAGGCTGCCTCCCTCCCTCCCTCATTGTGATCTCGCTCTCACCCTCCTTTACTGTGACCTCGCTCTCAACATCCCTCATTCAGGCTCCCCTTCACCTTCACTCACCTAGACTCCCTGACACCCTCCCTCACTCAGGTCCCTCTCGCCTTGCACACTCAGTTCCCTCTCGCCCTCACTCAGGCTCCCTCTCACCCTCACTCACTCGGGCTCCCTCTAACACTCACTCACCTATGCTCCCTCTCACCCTCACTCTCTCAGGCTCCCTCACAACTACTGTCACACAGGTTGCCTCTGACCCTCCCTCATTGTACCTCGCTCTCACCCTCCTTCCCTGTGACCTCGCTCTCACCCTCCCTCACTCAGTTCCCTCTAACCTTCCCTCCCTCAGTTTCCCCCTTGTCCTCACTCAGGATCCCTCTCACCCTCACTCACTTGAGTTCCATCTCACCCTCCCTCCCTGGGGCTCCCTGTCACCCTTCGTCACTTTGGCTCCCCCTCACACTCACTCACCTAGGCTCCCTCACACCTTCCCTCTCTCAGGCTCCCTCACACCTTCCCTCTCTCAGGCTCCCTCCCACCCTCCCTCATTGTGACATCACTCTCACCCTCCCTCACTTGGGCTCCCTATCACCCTCACTCTCTCAGGCATCGTCTCACACTCACTCACCTGGACTCCCTCACACCCTCTCTCTCTCAGGCTCCCTCACAGCTTCTGTCACTCCGGATCTCTCCCACCCTCCCTCATTGTGACCTCACTCTCACCCTCCCTCAGTCAGGCTCCCCCTCACCTTTACTCACCTAGACTCCCTGTAACACTCCCTCACTCAGGTCCCTCTCCCCTTCTCATAATCAGTTCCCTGTCGCCCTCACTCACTCGGGTTCCCTCTCACCCTCACTCACTCGGGCTCACTCTCACACACACTCACCTATGCTACCACTCACCCGCCCTCTCTCAGGCTGCCTCACAACTACTGTCACTCAGGCAGCCTCCCTCCCTCCCTCATTGTGATCTCGCTGTAACCCTCCATCACTCAGGCTCCCACACACACTGACTCACTCGGGCTCCCTGTCACCCTCACTCATTCGGGATCCCTCTCACGCTCACTGACTCGGCTCGCTCTCACCCTCACTGGGGCTCCCTCACACCCTCCCTCACTCAGGCTCCCTCATACCCTCCCTCACTCAGGCTCCCTTTCACACTCCCTCACTCAGACTCCCTCTCTCCCTCCCTCAGGCTCCCTCTGTCAGGCTCTCCCAGGCAACCTGTCTCACTCAGGCTCCCTGTCACCCCCACTTCATTGTGACCTCATTCTCACCCTCCTTCACTTTGACCTCGCTCTCACTCTCCCTCAATCACGCTCCCCCTCACATTCACTCACCTAGACTCCCTGTAACCCTCCCTCACTCAGGTCTCTCTAACCTTCCCTGCCTCAGTTTCCCTCTCTCCCTCACTCAGACTCCCTCTCTCCCTCCCTCCCTCAGTCTCCCTGGCAACGTGTCTCACTCAGGCTCCCTTTCACCCTCCCTCATTGTGACCTCGCTCTCTCCTTGCATCACTTAGGTTCCCTGTCACCCTGACTTATTTGGGCTCCCTGGCATCCTAACTCACTCGAGATCCCTCTCACTCTCCCTCACTCAGTCTCCCTGGCAACCTGTCTCACTGAGGCTCCCTGTCACCCTCCCACATTGTACCACGCTCTCACCCTCCCTCACTCAGGCTCCCCCTCAACTTCACTCACCTAGACTCCCTCAAATCCTCTCTCACTCAAGCTCCCTCTCACCCTCACTCACTGTGACCTCGCGCTCTTTCTCCCTCACTCAGGCTCCCCCTCACCTTCACTCACCTAGACTCCCCGTAATCCTACCTCACTCAGGTCCCTCTTACCCTCACTCACTCGGGTTCCCTCTCACCCTCACTCACTCGGGTTCCCTCTCACCCTTACTCACTAGGGTTCACTCTCACACTCACTCACCTATGCTACCACTCACCCTCCCTCCCTCAGGCTCCCTCACAACTAATGTCACTCAAGCTGCCTCCCACCCACCTTCATTGTGATCTCGCTCTCACCCTCCATCACTCAGGTTCCCTTTCACACTGACTCACTCGCGCTACCTCTCACTCTCACTCACTCGGGATTCCTCTCACCCTCACTCATTCGGGCTCCCTCTCACACTCCCTCCCTGGGACTCCCTCTCTCCCTCACTCAGACTCCCACTCTCCCTCCCTCACTCAGTCTCCCTGGCAACCTGTCTCACTTAGACTTCTTCTCACTCACCCTCATTGTGACCTCACTCTCACCCTCCCTCACTCCGGGGTTCCCTTACGACCTCTGTCATTCAGGCTCCATGTCACCCTCCCTCATTGTGACCTTTCTCTCACCCTCCATCACTCAGGGCCCTCTCACCTTCCCTCACATAGAATCCCTTCCACAGTTCCTCACTCAGGCTCCCTCATACACTCCCTATTTCAAGCTCCCTGGCAACCTCTCTCACTCAGGCTCCCTCTCACCCTCACTCATTTGACCTCGCTCTCACATTCCCTCCCTCAGGCTCCCCCTCTCCTTCACTATCCTACACTCCCTGTAATCCTCCCTCACTCAGACCCTCTCCCCTTCTCACACTCAGTTCCCTGTCGCACTCACTCAGGCTCCCTCTCACCCTCACTCACTGGGGTTCCCTCTCACCCTCACACACTCGGACTCACTCTCACACTCACTCACCTATGCTACCACTCACCCTCCCTCTCTCAGGATCCCTCACAACTACTGTCACTCAGGCTGCCTCCCTCCCTTCCTCATTGTGATCTCGCTCTCACCCTCCTTTACTGTGACCTCGCTCTCACCCTCCCTCACTCAGGCTCCCCTTCACCTTCAATCACCTAGACTCCCTGACACCCTCCCTCACTCAGGTCCCTCTCGCCTTTGCACACTCAGTTCCCTCTCGCCCTGACTCAGGCTCCCTCTCACCCTCACTCACTCGGGCTCCCTCTAACACTCACTCACCTATGCTCCCTCTCACCCTCACTCTCTCAGGCTCCCTCACAACTACTGTCACTCAGGTTGCCTCTGACCCTCCCTCATCGTACCTCGCTCTCACCCTCCTTCCCTGTGACCTCGCTCTCACCCTCCCTCACTCAGGCTCCCCCTCATCTTCACTCACCTAGACTCGCTGTAACCCTCCCTCACTCAGGTCCCTCTAACCTTCCCTCCCTCAGTTTCCCCCTTGTCCTCACTCAGGCTCCTTGTAACCCTCACTCACTCAGGATCCCTCTCACCGTCACTCACTTGAGTTCCATCTCACCCTCCCTCCCTGGGGCTCCGTGTCACCCTCCGTCACTTTGGCTCCCCCTCACACTCACTCACCTAGGCTCCCTCACACCTTCCCTCTCTCAGGCTCCCTCACAACTTCTGTCACTCAGGCTCCCTCCCACCCTCCCTCATTGTGACATCACTCTCACCCTCCCTCACTTGGGCTCCCTATCACCCTCACTCTCTCAGGCATCGTCTCACACTCACTCACCTGGACTCCCTCACACCCTCTCTCTCTCAGGCTCCCTCACAGCTTCTGTCACTCCGGATCTCTCCCACCCTCCCTCATTGTGACCTCACTCTCACCCTCCCTCAGTCAGGCTCCCCCTCACCTTTACTCACCTAGACTCCCTGTAACACTCCCTCACTCAGGTCCCTCTCCCCTTCTCATAATCAGTTCCCTGTCGCCCTCACTCACTCGGGTTCCCTCTCACCCTCACTCACTCGGGCTCACTCTCACACACACTCACCTATGCTACCACTCACCCGCCCTCTCTCAGGCTGCCTCACAACTACTGTCACTCAGGCAGCCTCCCTCCCTCCCTCATTGTGATCTCGCTGTAACCCTCCATCACTCAGGCTCCCACACACACTGACTCACTCGGGCTCCCTGTCACCCTCACTCATTCGGGATCCCTCTCACGCTCACTGACTCGGCTCGCTCTCACCCTCACTGGGGCTCCCTCACACCCTCCCTCACTCAGGCTCCCTCATACCCTCCCTCACTCAGGCTCCCTTTCACACTCCCTCACTCAGACTCCCTCTCTCCCTCCCTCAGGCTCCCTCTGTCCCTCCCTCACTCAGTCTCCCAGGCAACCTGTCTCACTCAGGCTCCCTGTCACCCCCACTTCATTGTGACCTCACTCTCACCCTCCTTCACTTTGACCTCGCTCTCACTCTCCCTCAATCACGCTCCCCCTCACATTCACTCACCTAGACTCCCTGTAACCCTCCCTCACTCAGGTCTCTCTCACCTTCCCTCCCTCAGTTTCCCTCTCTCCCTCACTCAGGCTCCCTCTCTCCCTCCCTCACTCAGTTTCCCTGGGAACCACTCTCACTCAGTCTCCCTGGAAACCTCTCTCATTCAGGCTACCTTTCACCCTCCCTCACTGTGACCTCGCTCTCATCCTCCATTACTCAGGCTCCCTCTCACCGTGACTTATTCGGGTTCCCTGTCACACTCACTCACTCGGGCTCCCTCTCACCCTCCCTCACTGGGGCTCCCTCATACCCTCCCTTACTCAGTCTGCCTCTCACACTTCCTAAGATGGAATCCCTCTCTCCCTCACTCAGTCTCCCTCTCTCCCGCCCTCACTCCGTCTCCCTGGCAACCTGTCTCACTTAGGTTCCCTCTCACTCTCCCTGATTGTGACCTTGCTGTCACCCTCCATCACTCAGGGGCCCTCTCACCTGCTCCCTCACACAGTTCCTCACTCAGGCTCCCTCATACACTCCCTATTTCAAGCTCCCTGGCAACCTATCTCACTCAGGCTCCCTCTCACCCTCAGTCATTTTGACCTCGCTCTCACCCTCCCGCTCACCCTCACTCACCTAGGCTCCGTCTAACCCTCCCTCACCCAGCTCCATCTCACCTTCCCTCACTCAGTTGCTTTCTCACCCTGAGTCATTCGGGCTCTCTGTCACCCTCACTCACTCGGGATCCCTCTCACTCTCCCTCACTAGGGATCCCTTTAAGCCTCCCTCACTGGATCTCCCTCACACCTTCCCTCACTCAGGCTCTCTCATACCCTCACTCACTCAGGCTCCGTTTCACACTCCCTCACTCAGTCTCCCTGTCACCCTGTCCCACTGAAGCTCCCTGTCACCCTCCCTCATTGTACATCGCTCTCTCCCTCACTCAGTCTCCCTGGCAACCTGTCTCACTGAGGCTCCCTGTCACCCTCCCTCATTGTACATCGCTCTCACCCTCCTTCCCTGTGACCTCGCTCTCACTCTCCCTCACTCAGGCTCCCACTCAACTTCACTCACCTAGACTCCTTCTAATCCTCTCTTACTCAAGCTCCCACTCACCCTCACTCACTGTGACCTCGCGCTCTCTCTCCCTCACTCTGGTTCCCTTACAACCTCTGTCATTCAGGCTCCATGTCACCCTCCCTCATTGTGACCTTTCTCTCACCCTCCATCACTCAGGGCCCCCTCACCTTCCCTCACTTAGAATCCCATACACAATTCCTCAATCAGGCTCCCTCATACACTCCCTATTTCAAGCTCCCTGGCAACCTCTCTCACTCAGGCTCCCTCTCACCCTCACTCATTTTGACCTCGCTCTCACACTCCCTCCCTCAGGCTCCCCCTCACCTTCAATATCCTACACTCCCTGTAATCCTCCCTCACTCAGGCCCTCTCCCCTTCCCACACTCAGTTCCCTGTCGCACTCACTCAGGCTCCCTCTCACCCTCACACACTTGGACTCACTCTCACACTCACTCACCTATGCTGCCACTCACGCTTCCTCTCTCAGGCTCCCTCACAACTACTGTCACTCAGGCTGCCTCCCTCCATCCCTCATTGTGATCTCGCTCTCACCCTCCATCATTCAGACTCCCGCACACACTGATTCACTCGGGCTCCCTGTCACCCTCACGCACTCGTGATCCCGCTCACCCTCACTCACCCGGCTCCCTCTCAGCCTCACTGGGGTTCCCTCACACCCTCTCTTACTCAGGCTCCCTCAGAAACTCTCTCACTCAGGCTCCATCCCACCCTCCTTCATTGTGCCCTAGCTCTCACCGTCCATCAGTCAGGCTCCCTGTCACCCTCCCTCACTCAGGTCCTTCTCGCCTTCGCACACTCAGTCCCTCTCGCCCTCACTCAGGCTCCATCTCACCGTTACTCACTGGGGTTCCCGCACCCTCACCCCTTTGGGCTCGCTCTCACACTCACTCACCTATGCTCCCTCTCTCCCTCACTCAGACTCCCTCTCTCCCTCCCTCCCTCTGTGTCCCTGGCAACCTGTCTCACTCAGGCTCCCTTTCACCCTCCCTCATTGTGACCTCGCTCTCTCCTTGCATCACTTAGGTTCCCTGTCACCCTGACTCATTTGGGCTCCCTGGCATCCTAACTCACTCGAGATCCCTCTCACTCTCCCTCACTCAGTCTCCCTGGCAACCTGTCTCACTGAGGCTCCCTGTCACCCTCCCACATTGTACCACGCTCTCACCCTCCCTCACTCAGTCTCCCCCTCAACTTCACTCACCTAGACTCCCTCAAATCCTCTCTCACTCAAGCTCCCTCTCACCCTCACTCACTGTGACCTCGCGCTCTTGCTCCCTCACTCAGGCTCCCCCTCACCTTCACTCACCTAGACTCCCCGTAATCCTACCTCACTCAGGTCCCTCTTACCCTCACTCACTTGGGTTCCCTCTCACCCTCACTCACTCGGGTTCCCTCTCACCCTCACTCACTAGGGTTCACTCTCACACTCACTCACCTATGCTACCACTCACCCTCCCTCCCTCAGGCTCCCTCACAACTAGTGTCACTCAAGCTGCCTCCCACCCACCTTCATTGTGATCTCGCTCTCACCCTCCATCACTCAGGTTCCCTTTCACACTGACTCACTCGCGCTACCTCTCACTCTCACTCACTCGGGATTCCTCTCACCCTCACTCATTCGGGCTCCCTCTCACCCTCCCTGGGACTCCCTCTCTCCCTCACTCAGACTCCCACTCTCCCTCCCTCACTCAGTCTCCCTGGCAACCTGTCTCACTTAGGCTTCTTCTCACTCACCCTCATTGTGACCTCACTCTCACCCTCCCTCATTCCGGTTCCCTTACGACCTCTGTCATTCAGGCTCCATGTCACCCTCCCTCATTGTGACCTTTCTCTCACCCTCCATCACTCAGGGCCCTCTCACCTTCCCTCACATAGAATCCCTTCCACAGTTCCTCACTCAGGCTCCCTCATACACTCCCTATTTCAAGCTCCCTGGCAACCTCTCTCACTCAGGCTCCCTCTCACCCTCACTCATTTGACCTCGCTCTCACATTCCCTCCCTCAGGCTCCCCCTCTCCTTCACTATCCTACATTCCCTGTAATCCTCCCTCACTCAAACCCTCTCCCCTTCTCACACTCAGTTCCCTGTCGCACTCACTCAGGCTCCCTCTCACCCTCACTCACTGGGGTTCCCTCTCACCCTCACACACTCGGACTCACTCTCACACTCACTCACCTATGCTACCACTCACCCTCCCTCTCTCAGGATCCCTCACAACTACTGTCACTCAGGCTGCCTCCCTCCCTCCCTCATTGTGATCTCGCTCTCACCCTCCTTTACTGTGACCTCGCTCTCAACATCCCTCATTCAGGCTCCCCTTCACCTTCACTCACCTAGACTCCCTGACACCCTCCCTCACTCAG
The DNA here is from genome assembly GCF_965194825.1 of Balaenoptera physalus. Taxonomy (NCBI): domain Eukaryota; kingdom Metazoa; phylum Chordata; class Mammalia; order Artiodactyla; family Balaenopteridae; genus Balaenoptera; species Balaenoptera physalus. The sequence goes on from NW_028125051.1 coordinate 107,298, forward strand.
GTCCCTCTCGCCTTGCACACTCAGTTCCCTCTCGCCCTCACTCAGGCTCCCTCTCACCCTCACTCACTCGGGCTCCCTCTAACACTCACTCACCTATGCTCCCTCTCACCCTCACTCTCTCAGGCTCCCTCACAACTACTGTCACTCAGGTTGCCTCTGACCCTCCCCCATTGTACCTCGCTCTCACCCTCCTTCCCTGTGACCTCGCTCTCACCCTCCCTCACTCAGTTCCCTCTAACCTTCCCTCCCTCAGTTTCCCCCTTTTCCTCACTCAGGATCCCTCTCACCCTCACTCACTTGAGTTCCATCTCACCCTCCCTCCCTGGGGCTCCCTGTCACCCTTCGTCACTTTGGCTCCCCCTCACACTCACTCACCTAGGCTCCCTCACACCTTCCCTCTCTCAGGCTCCCTCACACCTTCCCTCTCTCAGGCTCCCTCCCACCCTCCCTCATTGTGACATCACTCTCACCCTCCCTCACTTGGGCTCCCTATCACCCTCACTCTCTCAGGCATCGTCTCACACTCACTCACCTGGACTCCCTCACACCCTCTCTCTCTCAGGCTCCCTCACAGCTTCTGTCACTCCGGATCTCTCCCACCCTCCCTCATTGTGACCTCACTCTCACCCTCCCTCAGTCAGGCTCCCCCTCACCTTTACTCACCTAGACTCCCTGTAACACTCCCTCACTCAGGTCCCTCTCCCCTTCTCATAATCAGTTCCCTGTCGCCCTCACTCACTCGGGTTCCCTCTCACCCTCACTCACTCGGGCTCACTCTCACACACACTCACCTATGCTACCACTCACCCGCCCTCTCTCAGGCTGCCTCACAACTACTGTCACTCAGGCAGCCTCCCTCCCTCCCTCATTGTGATCTCGCTGTAACCCTCCATCACTCAGGCTCCCACACACACTGACTCACTCGGGCTCCCTGTCACCCTCACTCATTCGGGATCCCTCTCACGCTCACTGACTCGGCTCGCTCTCACCCTCACTGGGGCTCCCTCACACCCTCCCTCACTCAGGCTCCCTCATACCCTCCCTCACTCAGGCTCCCTTTCACACTCCCTCAGTCAGACTCCCTCTCTCCCTGCCTCAGGCTCCCTCTGTCCCTCCCTCACTCAGTCTCCCAGGCAACCTGTCTCACTCAGGCTCCCTGTCACCCCCACTTCATTGTGACCTCACTCTCACCCTCCTTCACTTTGACCTCGCTCTCACTCTCCCTCAATCACGCTCCCCCTCACATTCACTCACCTAGACTCCCTGTAACCCTCCCTCACTCAGGTCTCTCTAACCTTCCCTCCCTCAGTTTCCCTCTCTCCCTCACTCAGGCTCCCTCTCTCCCTCCCTCACTCAGTTACCCTGGGAACCACTCTCACTCAGTCTCCCTGGAAACCTCTCTCATTCAGGCTACCTTTCACCCTCCCTCACTGTGACCTCGCTCTCATCCTCCATTACTCAGGCTCCCTCTCACCGTGACTTATTCGGGTTCCCTGTCACACTCACTCACTCGGGCTCCCTCTCACCCTCCCTCACTGGGGCTCCCTCATACCCTCCCTTACTCAGTCTGCCTCTCACACTTCCTAAGATGGAATCTCTCTCTCCCTCACTCAGTCTCCCTCTCTCCCGCCCTCACTCCGTCTCCCTGGCAACCTGTCTCACTTAGGTTCCCTCTCACTCTCCCTGATTGTGACCTTGCTGTCACCCTCCATCACTCAGGGGCCCTCTCACCTGCTCCCTCACACAGTTCCTCACTCAGGCTCCCTCATACACTCCCTATTTCAAGCTCCCTGGCAACCTATCTCACTCAGGCTCCCTCTCACCCTCAGTCATTTTGACCTCGCTCTCACCCTCCCTCACTGTGACTCCCGCTCACCCTCACTCACCTAGGCTCCGTCTAACCCTCCCTCACTCAGCTCCCTCTCACCTTCCCTCACTCAGTTGCTTTCTCACCCTGAGTCATTTGGGCTCTCTGTCACCCTCACTCACTCGGGATCCCTCTCACTCTCCCTCACTTGGGATCCCTTTAAGCCTCCCTCACTGGATCTCCCTCACACCTTCCCTCACTCAGGCTCTCTCATACCCTCACTCACTCAGGCTCCGTTTCACACTCCCTCACTCAGTCTCCCTGTCACCCTGTCCCACTGAAGCTCCCTGTCACCCTCCCTCATTGTACATCGCTCTCTCCCTCACTCAGTCTCCCTGGCAACCTGTCTCACTGAGGCTCCCTGTGACCTCGCTCTCACCCTCCCTCACTCAGGGTCCCACTCAACTTCACTCACCTAGACTCCTTCTAATCCTCTCTTACTCAAGCTCCCACTCACCCTCACTCACTGTGACCTCGCGCTCTCTCTCCCTCACTCTGGTTCCCTTACAACCTCTGTCATTCAGGCTCCATGTCACCCTCCCTCATTGTGACCTTTCTCTCACCCTCCATCACTCAGGGCCCCCTCACCTTCCCTCACTTAGAATCCCTCACACAATTCCTCACTCAGGCTCCCTCATACACTCCCTATTTCAAGCTCCCTGGCAACCTCTCTCACTCAGGCTACCTCTCACCCTCACTCATTTTGACCTCGCTCTCACACTCCCTCCCTCAGGCTCCCCCTCACCTTCAATATCCTACACTCCCTGTAATCCTCCCTCACTCAGGCCCTCTCCCCTTCCCACACTCAGTTCCCTGTCGCACTCACTCAGGCTCCCTCTCACCCTCACACACTTGGACTCACTCTCACACTCACTCACCTATGCTGCCACTCACGCTTCCTCTCTCAGGCTCCCTCACAACTACTGTCACTCAGGCTGCCTCCCTCCATCCCTCATTGTGATCTCGCTCTCACCCTCCATCATTCACACTCCCACACACACTGATTCACTCGGGCTCCCTGTCACCCTCACGCACTCGTGATCCCGCTCACCCTCACTCACTCGGCTTCCTCTCACCCTCACTGGGGCTCCCTCACACCCTCCCTCACTCAGGCTCCCTCAGAACCTCTCTCACTCAGGCTCCATCCCACCCTCCCTCATTGTGCCCTAGCTCTCACCCTCCAGCACTCAGGCTCCCTGTCACACTCACTCACTCGGGATCCCTATCACTCTCCCTAACTTGGGCTGCCTCACACTTTCCCTCACTCAGGCTCCCGCATACCCTCCCTCACTCAGGCTCCCTTTCACACTCCCTCTCTCAGACTCCGTCTCCCCCTCACTCAGGCTCCCTCTCTCCCTTCCTCACTCAGTGTCCCTGGCAACCTGTCTCACTGAGGCTCCCTGTCACCCTCCCTCATTGTACCTCGCTCTCACCCTCCTTCCCTGTGACCTCGCTCTCACCCTCCCTCACTCAGGCTCCCCCTCAACTTCACTCACCTAGACTCCCTCTAATCCTCTCTCACTCAAGCTCCCTCTCACCCTCCCTCACTGTGACCTCGCGCTCTCTCTCCCTCACTCAGGCTCCCCCTCACCTTCACTCACCTAGACTCCCCGTAACCCTCCCTCACTCCGGTCCCTCTCACCCTCACTCACTCGGGTTCCCTCTCACCCTCACTCATTCGGGCTCCCTCTCACACTCCCTCCCTGGGACTCCCTCTCTCCCTCACTCAGACTCCCTCTCTCCCTCCCTCACTCAGTCTCCCTGGCAACCTGTCTCACTTAGGCTCCGTCTCACTCACCCTCATTGTGACCTCGCTCTCACCCTCCCTCACTCCGGTTCCCTTACAACCTCTGTCATTCAGGCTCCATGTCACCCTCCCTCACTCAGGGCCCTCTCACCTTCCCTCACGTAGAATCCCTCACACAGTTCCTCCCTCAGGCTCCGCCTCACCTCACTATCCTACACTCCCTTTAATCCTCCCTCACTCAGGCCCTCTCCCCCTCACTCACTGGGGTTCCCTCTCACCCTCACACACTCGGACTCACTCTCACACTCACTCACCTATGCTACCACTCACCCTCCCTGTCTCAGGCTCCCTCACAACTACTGTCACTCAGGCTGCCTCCCTCCCTCCCTCATTGTGATTTCGCTCTCACCCTCCATCATTCAGGCTCCCACACACACTGACTCACTCGGGCTCCCTGTCACCCTCACTCACTCGTGATCCCACTCACCGTCACTCACTCGGCTCCCTCTCAGCCTCACTGGGGTTCCCTCACACCCTCTCTTACTCAGGCTCCCTCAGAAACTCTCTCACTCAGGCTCCATCCCACCCTCCTTCATTGTGCCCTAGCTCTCACCGTCCATCAGTCAGGCTCCCTGTCACCCTCCCTCACTCAGGTCCTTCTCGCCTTCGCACACTCAGTCCCTCTCGCCCTCACTCAGGCTCCATCTCACCGTTACTCACTGGGGTTCCCGCACCCTCACCCCTTTGGGCTCGCTCTCACACTCACTCACCTATGCTCCCTCTCTCCCTCACTCAGACCCCCTCTCTCCCTCCCCCCCTCAGTCTCCCTGGCAACCTGTCTCACTCAGGCTCCCTTTCACCCTCCCTCATTGTGACCTCGCTCTCTCCTTGCATCAGTTAGGTTCCCTGTCACCGTGACTCATTTGGGCTCCCTGGCATCCTAACTCACTCGAGATCCCTCTCACTCTCCCTCACTCAGTCTCCCTGGCAACCTGTCTCACTGAGGCTCCCTGTCACCCTCCCACATTGTACCACGCTCTCACCCTCCCTCACTCAGGCTCCCCCTCAATTTCACTCACCTAGACTCCCTCAAATCCTCTCTCACTCAAGCTCCCTCTCACCCTCACTCACTGTGACCTCGCGCTCTTTCTCCCTCACTCAGGCTCCCCCTCACCTTCACTCACCTAGACTCCCCGTAATCCTACCTCACTCAGGTCCCTCTTACCCTCACTCACTCGGGTTCCCTCTCACCCTCACTCACTCGGGTTCCCTCTCACCCTCACTCACTCGGGTTCCCTCTCACCCTTACTCACTAGGGTTCACTCTCACACTCACTCACCTATGCTACCACTCACCCTCCCTCCCTCAGGCTCCCTCACAACTAATGTCACTCAAGCTGCCTCCCACCCACCTTCATTGTGATCTCGCTCTCACCCTCCATCACTCAGGTTCCCTTTCACACTGACTCACTCGCGCTACCTCTCACTCTCACTCACTCGGGATTCCTCTCACCCTCACTCATTCGGGCTCCCTCTCACACTCCCTCCCTGGGACTCCCTCTCTCCCTCACTCAGACTCCCACTCTCCCTCCCTCACTCAGTCTCCCTGGCAACCTGTCTCACTTAGGCTTCTTCTCACTCACCCTCATTGTGACCTCACTCTCACCCTCCCTCACTCCGGGGTTCCCTTACGACCTCTGTCATTCAGGCTCCATGTCACCCTCCCTCATTGTGACCTTTCTCTCACCCTCCATCACTCAGGGCCCTCTCACCTTCCCTCACATAGAATCCCTTCCACAGTTCCTCACTCAGGCTCCCTCATACACTCCCTATTTCAAGCTCCCTGGCAACCTCTCTCACTCAGGCTCCCTCTCACCCTCACTCATTTGACCTCGCTCTCACATTCCCTCCCTCAGGCTCCCCCTCTCCTTCACTATCCTACACTCCCTGTAATCCTCCCTCACTCAGACCCTCTCCCCTTCTCACACTCAGTTCCCTGTCGCACTCACTCAGGCTCCCTCTCACCCTCACTCACTGGGGTTCCCTCTCACCCTCACACACTCGGACTCACTCTCACACTCACTCACCTATGCTACCACTCACCCTCCCTCTCTCAGGATCCCTCACAACTACTGTCACTCAGGCTGCCTCCCTCCCTCCCTCATTGTGATCTCGCTCTCACCCTCCTTTACTGTGACCTCGCTCTCACCCTCCCTCACTCAGGCTCCCCTTCACCTTCAATCACCTAGACTCCCTGACACCCTCCCTCACTCAGGTCCCTCTCGCCTTTGCACACTCAGTTCCCTCTCGCCCTCACTCAGGCTCCCTCTCACCCTCACTCACTCGGGCTCCCTCTAACACTCACTCACCTATGCTCCCTCTCACCCTCACTCTCTCAGGCTCCCTCACAACTACTGTCACTCAGGGTGCCTCTGACCCTCCCTCATTGTACCTCGCTCTCACCCTCCTTCCCTGTGACCTCGCTCTCACCCTCCCTCACTCAGGCTCCCCCTCATCTTCACTCACCTAGACTCGCTGTAACCCTCCCTCACTCAGGTCCCTCTAACCTTCCCTCCCTCAGTTTCCCCCTTGTCCTCACTCAGGCTCCTTGTAACCCTCACTCACTCAGGATCCCTCTCACCGTCACTCACTTGAGTTCCATCTCACCCTCCCTCCCTGGGGCTCCCTGTCACCCTCCGTCACTTTGGCTCCCCCTCACACTCACTCACCTAGGCTCCCTCACACCTTCCCTCTCTCAGGCTCCCTCACAACTTCTGTCACTCAGGCTCCCTCCCACCCTCCCTCATTGTGACATCACTCTCACCCTCCCTCACTTGGGCTCCCTATCACCCTCACTCTCTCAGGCATCGTCTCACACTCACTCACCTGGACTCCCTCACACCCTCTCTCTCTCAGGCTCCCTCACAGCTTCTGTCACTCCGGATCTCTCCCACCCTCCCTCATTGTGACCTCACTCTCACCCTCCCTCAGTCAGGCTCCCCCTCACCTTTACTCACCTAGACTCCCTGTAACACTCCCTCACTCAGGTCCCTCTCCCCTTCTCATAATCAGTTCCCTGTCGCCCTCACTCACTCGGGTTCCCTCTCACCCTCACTCACTCGGGCTCACTCTCACACACACTCACCTATGCTACCACTCACCCGCCCTCTCTCAGGCTGCCTCACAACTACTGTCACTCAGGCAGCCTCCCTCCCTCCCTCATTGTGATCTCGCTGTAACCCTCCATCACTCAGGCTCCCACACACACTGACTCACTCGGGCTCCCTGTCACCCTCACTCATTCGAGATCCCTCTCACGCTCACTGACTCGGCTCGCTCTCACCCTCACTGGGGCTCCCTCACACCCTCCCTCACTCAGGCTCCCTCATACCCTCCCTCACTCAGGCTCCCTTTCACACTCCCTCACTCAGACTCCCTCTCTCCCTCCCTCAGGCTCCCTCTGTCCCTCCCTCACTCAGTCTCCCAGGCAACCTGTCTCACTCAGGCTCCCTGTCACCCCCACTTCATTGTGACCTCACTCTCACCCTCCTTCACTTTGACCTCGCTCTCACTCTCCCTCAATCACGCTCCCCCTCACATTCACTCACCTAGACTCCCTGTAACCCTCCCTCACTCAGGTCTCTCTCACCTTCCCTCCCTCAGTTTCCCTCTCTCCCTCACTCAGGCTCCCTCTCTCCCTCCCTCACTCAGTTTCCCTGGGAACCACTCTCACTCAGTCTCCCTGGAAACCTCTCTCATTCAGGCTACCTTTCACCCTCCCTCACTGTGACCTCGCTCTCATCCTCCATTACTCAGGCTCCCTCTCACCGTGACTTATTCGGGTTCCCTGTCACACTCACTCACTCGGGCTCCCTCTCACCCTCCCTCACTGGGGCTCCCTCATACCCTCCCTTACTCAGTCTGCCTCTCACACTTCCTAAGATGGAATCCCTCTCTCCCTCACTCAGTCTCCCTCTCTCCCGCCCTCACTCCGTCTCCCTGGCAACCTGTCTCACTTAGGTTCCCTCTCACTCTCCCTGATTGTGACCTTGCTGTCACCCTCCATCACTCAGGGGCCCTCTCACCTGCTCCCTCACACAGTTCCTCACTCAGGCTCCCTCATACACTCCCTATTTCAAGCTCCCTGGCAACCTATCTCACTCAGGCTCCCTCACACCCTCAGTCATTTTGACCTCGCTCTCACCCTCCCGCTCACCCTCACTCACCTAGGCTCCGTCTAACCCTCCCTCACCCAGCTCCATCTCACCTTCCCTCACTCAGTTGCTTTCTCACCCTGAGTCATTCGGGCTCTCTGTCACCCTCACTCACTCGGGATCCCTCTCACTCTCCCTCACTAGGGATCCCTTTAAGCCTCCCTCACTGGATCTCCCTCACACCTTCCCTCACTCAGGCTCTCTCATACCCTCACTCACTCAGGCTCCGTTTCACACTCCCTCACTCAGTCTCCCTGTCACCCTGTCCCACTGAAGCTCCCTGTCACCCTCCCTCATTGTACATCGCTCTCTCCCTCACTCAGTCTCCCTGGCAACCTGTCTCACTGAGGCTCCCTGTCACCCTCCCTCATTGTACATCGCTCTCACCCTCCTTCCCTGTGACCTCGCTCTCACTCTCCCTCACTCAGGGTCCCACTCAACTTCACTCACCTAGACTCCTTCTAATCCTCTCTTACTCAAGCTCCCACTCACCCTCACTCACTGTGACCTCGCGCTCTCTCTCCCTCACTCTGGTTCCCTTACAACCTCTGTCATTCAGGCTCCATGTCACCCTCCCTCATTGTGACCTTTCTCTCACCCTCCATCACTCAGGGCCCCCTCACCTTCCCTCACTTAGAATCCCATACACAATTCCTCAATCAGGCTCCCTCATACACTCCCTATTTCAAGCTCCCTGGCAACCTCTCTCACTCAGGCTCCCTCTCACCCTCACTCATTTTGACCTCGCTCTCACACTCCCTCCCTCAGGCTCCCCCTCACCTTCAATATCCTACACTCCCTGTAATCCTCCCTCACTCAGGCCCTCTCCCCTTCCCACACTCAGTTCCCTGTCGCACTCACTCAGGCTCCCTCTCACCCTCACACACTTGGACTCACTCTCACACTCACTCACCTATGCTGCCACTCACGCTTCCTCTCTCAGGCTCCCTCACAACTACTGTCACTCAGGCTGCCTCCCTCCATCCCTCATTGTGATCTCGCTCTCACCCTCCATCATTCAGACTCCCGCACACACTGATTCACTCGGGCTCCCTGTCACCCTCACGCACTCGTGATCCCGCTCACCCTCACTCACCCGGCTCCCTCTCAGCCTCACTGGGGTTCCCTCACACCCTCTCTTACTCAGGCTCCCTCAGAAACTCTCTCACTCAGGCTCCATCCCACCCTCCTTCATTGTGCCCTAGCTCTCACCGTCCATCAGTCAGGCTCCCTGTCACCCTCCCTCACTCAGGTCCTTCTCGCCTTCGCACACTCAGTCCCTCTCGCCCTCACTCAGGCTCCATCTCACCGTTACTCACTGGGGTTCCCGCACCCTCACCCCTTTGGGCTCGCTCTCACACTCACTCACCTATGCTCCCTCTCTCCCTCACTCAGACTCCCTCTCTCCCTCCCTCCCTCTGTGTCCCTGGCAACCTGTCTCACTCAGGCTCCCTTTCACCCTCCCTCATTGTGACCTCGCTCTCTCCTTGCATCACTTAGGTTCCCTGTCACCCTGACTCATTTGGGCTCCCTGGCATCCTAACTCACTCGAGATCCCTCTCACTCTCCCTCACTCAGTCTCCCTGGCAACCTGTCTCACTGAGGCTCCCTGTCACCCTCCCACATTGTACCACGCTCTCACCCTCCCTCACTCAGTCTCCCCCTCAACTTCACTCACCTAGACTCCCTCAAATCCTCTCTCACTCAAGCTCCCTCTCACCCTCACTCACTGTGACCTCGCGCTCTTGCTCCCTCACTCAGGCTCCCCCTCACCTTCACTCACCTAGACTCCCCGTAATCCTACCTCACTCAGGTCCCTCTTACCCTCACTCACTTGGGTTCCCTCTCACCCTCACTCACTCGGGTTCCCTCTCACCCTCACTCACTAGGGTTCACTCTCACACTCACTCACCTATGCTACCACTCACCCTCCCTCCCTCAGGCTCCCTCACAACTAGTGTCACTCAAGCTGCCTCCCACCCACCTTCATTGTGATCTCGCTCTCACCCTCCATCACTCAGGTTCCCTTTCACACTGACTCACTCGCGCTACCTCTCACTCTCACTCACTCGGGATTCCTCTCACCCTCACTCATTCGGGCTCCCTCTCACCCTCCCTGGGACTCCCTCTCTCCCTCACTCAGACTCCCACTCTCCCTCCCTCACTCAGTCTCCCTGGCAACCTGTCTCACTTAGGCTTCTTCTCACTCACCCTCATTGTGACCTCACTCTCACCCTCCCTCATTCCGGTTCCCTTACGACCTCTGTCATTCAGGCTCCATGTCACCCTCCCTCATTGTGACCTTTCTCTCACCCTCCATCACTCAGGGCCCTCTCACCTTCCCTCACATAGAATCCCTTCCACAGTTCCTCACTCAGGCTCCCTCATACACTCCCTATTTCAAGCTCCCTGGCAACCTCTCTCACTCAGGCTCCCTCTCACCCTCACTCATTTGACCTCGCTCTCACATTCCCTCCCTCAGGCTCCCCCTCTCCTTCACTATCCTACACTCCCTGTAATCCTCCCTCACTCAAACCCTCTACCCTTCTCACACTCAGTTCCCTGTCGCACTCACTCAGGCTCCCTCTCACCCTCACTCACTGGGGTTCCCTCTCACCCTCACACACTCGGACTCACTCTCACACTCACTCACCTATGCTACCACTCACCCTCCCTCTCTCAGGATCCCTCACAACTACTGTCACTCAGGCTGCCTCCCTCCCTCCCTCATTGTGATCTCGCTCTCACCCTCCTTTACTGTGACCTCGCTCTCAACATCCCTCATTCAGGCTCCCCTTCACCTTCACTCACCTAGACTCCCTGACACCCTCCCTCACTCAGGTCCCTCTCGCCTTGCACACTCAGTTCCCTCTCGCCCTCACTCAGGCTCCCTCTCACCCTCACTCACTCGGGCTCCCTCTAACACTCACTCACCTATGCTCCCTCTCACCCTCACTCTCTCAGGCTCCCTCACAACTACTGTCACTCAGGTTGCCTCTGACCCTCCCTCATTGTACCTCGCTCTCACCCTCCTTCCCTGTGACCTCGCTCTCACCCTCCCTCACTCAGTTCCCTCTAACCTTCCCTCCCTCAGTTTCCCCCTTTTCCTCACTCAGGATCCCTCTCACCCTCACTCACTTGAGTTCCATCTCACCCTCCCTCCCTGGGGCTCCCTGTCACCCTTCGTCACTTTGGCTCCCCCTCACACTCACTCACCTAGGCTCCCTCACACCTTCCCTCTCTCAGGCTCCCTCACACCTTCCCTCTCTCAGGCTCCCTCCCACCCTCCCTCATTGTGACATCACTCTCACCCTCCCTCACTTGGGCTCCCTATCACCCTCACTCTCTCAGGCATCGTCTCACACTCACTCACCTGGACTCCCTCACACCCTCTCTCTCTCAGGCTCCCTCACAGCTTCTGTCACTCCGGATCTCTCCCACCCTCCCTCATTGTGACCTCACTCTCACCCTCCCTCAGTCAGGCTCCCCCTCACCTTTACTCACCTAGACTCCCTGTAACACTCCCTCACTCAGGTCCCTCTCCCCTTCTCATAATCAGTTCCCTGTCGCCCTCACTCACTCGGGTTCCCTCTCACCCTCACTCACTCGGGCTCACTCTCACACACACTCACCTATGCTACCACTCACCCGCCCTCTCTCAGGCTGCCTCACAACTACTGTCACTCAGGCAGCCTCCCTCCCTCCCTCATTGTGATCTCGCTGTAACCCTCCATCACTCAGGCTCCCACACACACTGACTCACTCGGGCTCCCTGTCACCCTCACTCATTCGGGATCCCTCTCACGCTCACTGACTCGGCTCGCTCTCACCCTCACTGGGGCTCCCTCACACCCTCCCTCACTCAGGCTCCCTCATACCCTCCCTCACTCAGGCTCCCTTTCACACTCCCTCAGTCAGACTCCCTCTCTCCCTGCCTCAGGCTCCCTCTGTCCCTCCCTCACTCAGTCTCCCAGGCAACCTGTCTCACTCAGGCTCCCTGTCACCCCCACTTCATTGTGACCTCACTCTCACCCTCCTTCACTTTGACCTCGCTCTCACTCTCCCTCAATCACGCTCCCCCTCACATTCACTCACCTAGACTCCCTGTAACCCTCCCTCACTCAGGTCTCTCTAACCTTCCCTCCCTCAGTTTCCCTCTCTCCCTCACTCAGGCTCCCTCTCTCCCTCCCTCACTCAGTTACCCTGGGAACCACTCTCACTCAGTCTCCCTGGAAACCTCTCTCATTCAGGCTACCTTTCACCCTCCCTCACTGTGACCTCGCTCTCATCCTCCATTACTCAGGCTCCCTCTCACCGTGACTTATTCGGGTTCCCTGTCACACTCACTCACTCGGGCTCCCTCTCACCCTCCCTCACTGGGGCTCCCTCATACCCTCCCTTACTCAGTCTGCCTCTCACACTTCCTAAGATGGAATCTCTCTCTCCCTCACTCAGTCTCCCTCTCTCCCGCCCTCACTCCGTCTCCCTGGCAACCTGTCTCACTTAGGTTCCCTCTCACTCTCCCTGATTGTGACCTTGCTGTCACCCTCCATCACTCAGGGGCCCTCTCACCTGCTCCCTCACACAGTTCCTCACTCAGGCTCCCTCATACACTCCCTATTTCAAGCTCCCTGGCAACCTATCTCACTCAGGCTCCCTCTCACCCTCAGTCATTTTGACCTCGCTCTCACCCTCCCTCACTGTGACTCCCGCTCACCCTCACTCACCTAGGCTCCGTCTAACCCTCCCTCACTCAGCTCCCTCTCACCTTCCCTCACTCAGTTGCTTTCTCACCCTGAGTCATTTGGGCTCTCTGTCACCCTCACTCACTCGGGATCCCTCTCACTCTCCCTCACTTGGGATCCCTTTAAGCCTCCCTCACTGGATCTCCCTCACACCTTCCCTCACTCAGGCTCTCTCATACCCTCACTCACTCAGGCTCCGTTTCACACTCCCTCACTCAGTCTCCCTGTCACCCTGTCCCACTGAAGCTCCCTGTCACCCTCCCTCATTGTACATCGCTCTCTCCCTCACTCAGTCTCCCTGGCAACCTGTCTCACTGAGGCTCCCTGTGACCTCGCTCTCACCCTCCCTCACTCAGGGTCCCACTCAACTTCACTCACCTAGACTCCTTCTAATCCTCTCTTACTCAAGCTCCCACTCACCCTCACTCACTGTGACCTCGCGCTCTCTCTCCCTCACTCTGGTTCCCTTACAACCTCTGTCATTCAGGCTCCATGTCACCCTCCCTCATTGTGACCTTTCTCTCACCCTCCATCACTCAGGGCCCCCTCACCTTCCCTCACTTAGAATCCCTCACACAATTCCTCACTCAGGCTCCCTCATACACTCCCTATTTCAAGCTCCCTGGCAACCTCTCTCACTCAGGCTACCTCTCACCCTCACTCATTTTGACCTCGCTCTCACACTCCCTCCCTCAGGCTCCCCCTCACCTTCAATATCCTACACTCCCTGTAATCCTCCCTCACTCAGGCCCTCTCCCCTTCCCACACTCAGTTCCCTGTCGCACTCACTCAGGCTCCCTCTCACCCTCACACACTTGGACTCACTCTCACACTCACTCACCTATGCTACCACTCACGCTTCCTCTCTCAGGCTCCCTCACAACTACTGTCACTCAGGCTGCCTCCCTCCATCCCTCATTGTGATCTCGCTCTCACCCTCCATCATTCACACTCCCACACACACTGATTCACTCGGGCTCCCTGTCACCCTCACGCACTCGTGATCCCGCTCACCCTCACTCACTCGGCTTCCTCTCACCCTCACTGGGGCTCCCTCACACCCTCCCTCACTCAGGCTCCCTCAGAACCTCTCTCACTCAGGCTCCATCCCACCCTCCCTCATTGTGCCCTAGCTCTCACCCTCCAGCACTCAGGCTCCCTGTCACACTCACTCACTCGGGATCCCTATCACTCTCCCTAACTTGGGCTGCCTCACACTTTCCCTCACTCAGGCTCCCGCATACCCTCCCTCACTCAGGCTCCCTTTCACACTCCCTGTCTCAGACTCCGTCTCCCCCTCACTCAGGCTCCCTCTCTCCCTTCCTCACTCAGTGTCCCTGGCAACCTGTCTCACTGAGGCTCCCTGTCACCCTCCCTCATTGTACCTCGCTCTCACCCTCCTTCCCTGTGACCTCGCTCTCACCCTCCCTCACTCAGGCTCCCCCTCAACTTCACTCACCTAGACTCCCTCTAATCCTCTCTCACTCAAGCTCCCTCTCACCCTCCCTCACTGTGACCTCGCGCTCTCTCTCCCTCACTCAGGCTCCCCCTCACCTTCACTCACCTAGACTCCCCGTAACCCTCCCTCACTCCGGTCCCTCTCACCCTCACTCACTCGGGTTCCCTCTCACCCTCACTCATTCGGGCTCCCTCTCACACTCCCTCCCTGGGACTCCCTCTCTCCCTCACTCAGACTCCCTCTCTCCCTCCCTCACTCAGTCTCCCTGGCAACCTGTCTCACTTAGGCTCCGTCTCACTCACCCTCATTGTGACCTCGCTCTCACCCTCCCTCACTCCGGTTCCCTTACAACCTCTGTCATTCAGGCTCCATGTCACCCTCCCTCACTCAGGGCCCTCTCACCTTCCCTCACGTAGAATCCCTCACACAGTTCCTCCCTCAGGCTCCGCCTCACCTCACTATCCTACACTCCCTTTAATCCTCCCTCACTCAGGCCCTCTCCCCCTCACTCACTGGGGTTCCCTCTCACCCTCACACACTCGGACTCACTCTCACACTCACTCACCTATGCTACCACTCACCCTCCCTGTCTCAGGCTCCCTCACAACTACTGTCACTCAGGCTGCCTCCCTCCCTCCCTCATTGTGATTTCGCTCTCACCCTCCATCATTCAGGCTCCCACACACACTGACTCACTCGGGCTCCCTGTCACCCTCACTCACTCGTGATCCCACTCACCGTCACTCACTCGGCTCCCTCTCAGCCTCACTGGGGTTCCCTCACACCCTCTCTTACTCAGGCTCCCTCAGAAACTCTCTCACTCAGGCTCCATCCCACCCTCCTTCATTGTGCCCTAGCTCTCACCGTCCATCAGTCAGGCTCCCTGTCACCCTCCCTCACTCAGGTCCTTCTCGCCTTCGCACACTCAGTCCCTCTCGCCCTCACTCAGGCTCCATCTCACCGTTACTCACTGGGGTTCCCGCACCCTCACCCCTTTGGGCTCGCTCTCACACTCACTCACCTATGCTCCCTCTCTCCCTCACTCAGACCCCCTCTCTCCCTCCCTCCCTCAGTCTCCCTGGCAACCTGTCTCACTCAGGCTCCCTTTCACCCTCCCTCATTGTGACCTCGCTCTCTCCTTGCATCACTTAGGTTCCCTGTCACCGTGACTCATTTGGGCTCCCTGGCATCCTAACTCACTCGAGATCCCTCTCACTCTCCCTCACTCAGTCTCCCTGGCAACCTGTCTCACTGAGGCTCCCTGTCACCCTCCCACATTGTACCACGCTCTCACCCTCCCTCACTCAGTCTCCCCCTCAACTTCACTCACCTAGACTCCCTCAAATCCTCTCTCACTCAAGCTCCCTCTCACCCTCACTCACTGTGACCTCGCGCTCTTTCTCCCTCACTCAGGCTCCCCCTCACCTTCACTCACCTAGACTCCCCGTAATCCTACCTCACTCAGGTCCCTCTTACCCTCACTCACTCGGGTTCCCTCTCACCCTCACTCACTCGGGTTCCCTCTCACCCTCACTCACTCGGGTTCCCTCTCACCCTTACTCACTAGGGTTCACTCTCACACTCACTCACCTATGCTACCACTCACCCTCCCTCCCTCAGGCTCCCTCACAACTAATGTCACTCAAGCTGCCTCCCACCCACCTTCATTGTGATCTCGCTCTCACCCTCCATCACTCAGGTTCCCTTTCACACTGACTCACTCGCGCTACCTCTCACTCTCACTCACTCGGGATTCCTCTCACCCTCACTCATTCGGGCTCCCTCTCACACTCCCTCCCTGGGACTCCCTCTCTCCCTCACTCAGACTCCCACTCTCCCTCCCTCACTCAGTCTCCCTGGCAACCTGTCTCACTTAGGCTTCTTCTCACTCACCCTCATTGTGACCTCACTCTCACCCTCCCTCACTCCGGGGTTCCCTTACGACCTCTGTCATTCAGGCTCCATGTCACCCTCCCTCATTGTGACCTTTCTCTCACCCTCCATCACTCAGGGCCCTCTCACCTTCCCTCACATAGAATCCCTTCCACAGTTCCTCACTCAGGCTCCCTCATACACTCCCTATTTCAAGCTCCCTGGCAACCTCTCTCACTCAGGCTCCCTCTCACCCTCACTCATTTGACCTCGCTCTCACATTCCCTCCCTCAGGCTCCCCCTCTCCTTCACTATCCTACACTCCCTGTAATCCTCCCTCACTCAGACCCTCTCCCCTTCTCACACTCAGTTCCCTGTCGCACTCACTCAGGCTCCCTCTCACCCTCACTCACTGGGGTTCCCTCTCACCCTCACACACTCGGACTCACTCTCACACTCACTCACCTATGCTACCACTCACCCTCCCTCTCTCAGGATCCCTCACAACTACTGTCACTCAGGCTGCCTCCCTCCCTTCCTCATTGTGATCTCGCTCTCACCCTCCTTTACTGTGACCTCGCTCTCACCCTCCCTCACTCAGGCTCCCCTTCACCTTCAATCACCTAGACTCCCTGACACCCTCCCTCACTCAGGTCCCTCTCGCCTTTGCACACTCAGTTCCCTCTCGCCCTCACTCAGGCTCCCTCTCACCCTCACTCACTCGGGCTCCCTCTAACACTCACTCACCTATGCTCCCTCTCACCCTCACTCTCTCAGGCTCCCTCACAACTACTGTCACTCAGGGTGCCTCTGACCCTCCCTCATTGTACCTCGCTCTCACCCTCCTTCCCTGTGACCTCGCTCTCACCCTCCCTCACTCAGGCTCCCCCTCATCTTCACTCACCTAGACTCGCTGTAACCCTCCCTCACTCAGGTCCCTCTAACCTTCCCTCCCTCAGTTTCCCCCTTGTCCTCACTCAGGCTCCTTGTAACCCTCACTCACTCAGGATCCCTCTCACCGTCACTCACTTGAGTTCCATCTCACCCTCCCTCCCTGGGGCTCCCTGTCACCCTCCGTCACTTTGGCTCCCCCTCACACTCACTCACCTAGGCTCCCTCACACCTTCCCTCTCTCAGGCTCCCTCACAACTTCTGTCACTCAGGCTCCCTCCCACCCTCCCTCATTGTGACATCACTCTCACCCTCCCTCACTTGGGCTCCCTATCACCCTCACTCTCTCAGGCATCGTCTCACACTCACTCACCTGGACTCCCTCACACCCTCTCTCTCTCAGGCTCCCTCACAGCTTCTGTCACTCCGGATCTCTCCCACCCTCCCTCATTGTGACCTCACTCTCACCCTCCCTCAGTCAGGCTCCCCCTCACCTTTACTCACCTAGACTCCCTGTAACACTCCCTCACTCAGGTCCCTCTCCCCTTCTCATAATCAGTTCCCTGTCGCCCTCACTCACTCGGGTTCCCTCTCACCCTCACTCACTCGGGCTCACTCTCACACACACTCACCTATGCTACCACTCACCCGCCCTCTCTCAGGCTGCCTCACAACTACTGTCACTCAGGCAGCCTCCCTCCCTCCCTCATTGTGATCTCGCTGTAACCCTCCATCACTCAGGCTCCCACACACACTGACTCACTCGGGCTCCCTGTCACCCTCACTCATTCGGGATCCCTCTCACGCTCACTGACTCGGCTCGCTCTCACCCTCACTGGGGCTCCCTCACACCCTCCCTCACTCAGGCTCCCTCATACCCTCCCTCACTCAGGCTCCCTTTCACACTCCCTCACTCAGACTCCCTCTCTCCCTCCCTCAGGCTCCCTCTGTCCCTCCCTCACTCAGTCTCCCAGGCAACCTGTCTCACTCAGGCTCCCTGTCACCCCCACTTCATTGTGACCTCACTCTCACCCTCCTTCACTTTGACCTCGCTCTCACTCTCCCTCAATCACGCTCCCCCTCACATTCACTCACCTAGACTCCCTGTAACCCTCCCTCACTCAGGTCTCTCTCACCTTCCCTCCCTCAGTTTCCCTCTCTCCCTCACTCAGGCTCCCTCTCTCCCTCCCTCACTCAGTTTCCCTGGGAACCACTCTCACTCAGTCTCCCTGGAAACCTCTCTCATTCAGGCTACCTTTCACCCTCCCTCACTGTGACCTCGCTCTCATCCTCCATTACTCAGGCTCCCTCTCACCGTGACTTATTCGGGTTCCCTGTCACACTCACTCACTCGGGCTCCCTCTCACCCTCCCTCACTGGGGCTCCCTCATACCCTCCCTTACTCAGTCTGCCTCTCACACTTCCTAAGATGGAATCCCTCTCTCCCTCACTCAGTCTCCCTCTCTCCCGCCCTCACTCCGTCTCCCTGGCAACCTGTCTCACTTAGGTTCCCTCTCACTCTCCCTGATTGTGACCTTGCTGTCACCCTCCATCACTCAGGGGCCCTCTCACCTGCTCCCTCACACAGTTCCTCACTCAGGCTCCCTCATACACTCCCTATTTCAAGCTCCCTGGCAACCTATCTCACTCAGGCTCCCTCTCACCCTCAGTCATTTTGACCTCGCTCTCACCCTCCCTCACTGTGACTCCCGCTCACCCTCACTCACCTAGGCTCCGTCTAACCCTCCCTCACTCAGCTCCCTCTCACCTTCCCTCACTCAGTTGCTTTCTCACCCTGAGTCATTTGGGCTCTCTGTCACCCTCACTCACTCGGGATCCCTCTCACTCTCCCTCACTTGGGATCCCTTTAAGCCTCCCTCACTGGATCTCCCTCACACCTTCCCTCACTCAGGCTCTCTCATACCCTCACTCACTCAGGCTCCGTTTCACACTCCCTCACTCAGTCTCCCTGTCACCCTGTCCCACTGAAGCTCCCTGTCACCCTCCCTCATTGTACATCGCTCTCTCCCTCACTCAGTCTCCCTGGCAACCTGTCTCACTGAGGCTCCCTGTGACCTCGCTCTCACCCTCCCTCACTCAGGGTCCCACTCAACTTCACTCACCTAGACTCCTTCTAATCCTCTCTTACTCAAGCTCCCACTCACCCTCACTCACTGTGACCTCGCGCTCTCTCTCCCTCACTCTGGTTCCCTTACAACCTCTGTCATTCAGGCTCCATGTCACCCTCCCTCATTGTGACCTTTCTCTCACCCTCCATCACTCAGGGCCCCCTCACCTTCCCTCACTTAGAATCCCTCACACAATTCCTCACTCAGGCTCCCTCATACACTCCCTATTTCAAGCTCCCTGGCAACCTCTCTCACTCAGGCTACCTCTCACCCTCACTCATTTTGACCTCGCTCTCACACTCCCTCCCTCAGGCTCCCCCTCACCTTCAATATCCTACACTCCCTGTAATCCTCCCTCACTCAGGCCCTCTCCCCTTCCCACACTCAGTTCCCTGTCGCACTCACTCAGGCTCCCTCTCACCCTCACACACTTGGACTCACTCTCACACTCACTCACCTATGCTACCACTCACGCTTCCTCTCTCAGGCTCCCTCACAACTACTGTCACTCAGGCTGCCTCCCTCCATCCCTCATTGTGATCTCGCTCTCACCCTCCATCATTCACACTCCCACACACACTGATTCACTCGGGCTCCCTGTCACCCTCACGCACTCGTGATCCCGCTCACCCTCACTCACTCGGCTTCCTCTCACCCTCACTGGGGCTCCCTCACACCCTCCCTCACTCAGGCTCCCTCAGAACCTCTCTCACTCAGGCTCCATCCCACCCTCCCTCATTGTGCCCTAGCTCTCACCCTCCAGCACTCAGGCTCCCTGTCACACTCACTCACTCGGGATCCCTATCACTCTCCCTAACTTGGGCTGCCTCACACTTTCCCTCACTCAGGCTCCCGCATACCCTCCCTCACTCAGGCTCCCTTTCACACTCCCTCTCTCAGACTCCGTCTCCCCCTCACTCAGGCTCCCTCTCTCCCTTCCTCACTCAGTGTCCCTGGCAACCTGTCTCACTGAGGCTCCCTGTCACCCTCCCTCATTGTACCTCGCTCTCACCCTCCTTCCCTGTGACCTCGCTCTCACCCTCCCTCACTCAGGCTCCCCCTCAACTTCACTCACCTAGACTCCCTCTAATCCTCTCTCACTCAAGCTCCCTCTCACCCTCCCTCACTGTGACCTCGCGCTCTCTCTCCCTCACTCAGGCTCCCCCTCACCTTCACTCACCTAGACTCCCCGTAACCCTCCCTCACTCCGGTCCCTCTCACCCTCACTCACTCGGGTTCCCTCTCACCCTCACTCATTCGGGCTCCCTCTCACACTCCCTCCCTGGTACTCCCTCTCTCCCTCACTCAGACTCCCTCTCTCCCTCCCTCACTCAGTCTCCCTGGCAACCTGTCTCACTTAGGCTCCGTCTCACTCACCCTCATTGTGACCTCGCTCTCACCCTCCCTCACTCCGGTTCCCTTACAACCTCTGTCATTCAGGCTCCATGTCACCCTCCCTCACTCAGGGCCCTCTCACCTTCCCTCACGTAGAATCCCTCACACAGTTCCTCCCTCAGGCTCCGCCTCACCTCACTATCCTACACTCCCTTTAATCCTCCCTCACTCAGGCCCTCTCCCCCTCACTCACTGGGGTTCCCTCTCACCCTCACACACTCGGACTCACTCTCACACTCACTCACCTATGCTACCACTCACCCTCCCTGTCTCAGGCTCCCTCACAACTACTGTCACTCAGGCTGCCTCCCTCCCTCCCTCATTGTGATTTCGCTCTCACCCTCCATCATTCAGGCTCCCACACACACTGACTCACTCGGGCTCCCTGTCACCCTCACTCACTCGTGATCCCACTCACCGTCACTCACTCGGCTCCCTCTCAGCCTCACTGGGGTTCCCTCACACCCTCTCTTACTCAGGCTCCCTCAGAAACTCTCTCACTCAGGCTCCATCCCACCCTCCTTCATTGTGCCCTAGCTCTCACCGTCCATCAGTCAGGCTCCCTGTCACCCTCCCTCACTCAGGTCCTTCTCGCCTTCGCACACTCAGTCCCTCTCGCCCTCACTCAGGCTCCATCTCACCGTTACTCACTGGGGTTCCCGCACCCTCACCCCTTTGGGCTCGCTCTCACACTCACTCACCTATGCTCCCTCTCTCCCTCACTCAGACCCCCTCTCTCCCTCCCTCCCTCAGTCTCCCTGGCAACCTGTCTCACTCAGGCTCCCTTTCACCCTCCCTCATTGTGACCTCGCTCTCTCCTTGCATCACTTAGGTTCCCTGTCACCGTGACTCATTTGGGCTCCCTGGCATCCTAACTCACTCGAGATCCCTCTCACTCTCCCTCACTCAGTCTCCCTGGCAACCTGTCTCACTGAGGCTCCCTGTCACCCTCCCACATTGTACCACGCTCTCACCCTCCCTCACTCAGTCTCCCCCTCAACTTCACTCACCTAGACTCCCTCAAATCCTCTCTCACTCAAGCTCCCTCTCACCCTCACTCACTGTGACCTCGCGCTCTTTCTCCCTCACTCAGGCTCCCCCTCACCTTCACTCACCTAGACTCCCCGTAATCCTACCTCACTCAGGTCCCTCTTACCCTCACTCACTCGGGTTCCCTCTCACCCTCACTCACTCGGGTTCCCTCTCACCCTCACTCACTCGGGTTCCCTCTCACCCTTACTCACTAGGGTTCACTCTCACACTCACTCACCTATGCTACCACTCACCCTCCCTCCCTCAGGCTCCCTCACAACTAATGTCACTCAAGCTGCCTCCCACCCACCTTCATTGTGATCTCGCTCTCACCCTCCATCACTCAGGTTCCCTTTCACACTGACTCACTCGCGCTACCTCTCACTCTCACTCACTCGGGATTCCTCTCACCCTCACTCATTCGGGCTCCCTCTCACACTCCCTCCCTGGGACTCCCTCTCTCCCTCACTCAGACTCCCACTCTCCCTCCCTCACTCAGTCTCCCTGGCAACCTGTCTCACTTAGGCTTCTTCTCACTCACCCTCATTGTGACCTCACTCTCACCCTCCCTCACTCCGGGGTTCCCTTACGACCTCTGTCATTCAGGCTCCATGTCACCCTCCCTCATTGTGACCTTTCTCTCACCCTCCATCACTCAGGGCCCTCTCACCTTCCCTCACATAGAATCCCTTCCACAGTTCCTCACTCAGGCTCCCTCATACACTCCCTATTTCAAGCTCCCTGGCAACCTCTCTCACTCAGGCTCCCTCTCACCCTCACTCATTTGACCTCGCTCTCACATTCCCTCCCTCAGGCTCCCCCTCTCCTTCACTATCCTACACTCCCTGTAATCCTCCCTCACTCAGACCCTCTCCCCTTCTCACACTCAGTTCCCTGTCGCACTCACTCAGGCTCCCTCTCACCCTCACTCACTGGGGTTCCCTCTCACCCTCACACACTCGGACTCACTCTCACACTCACTCACCTATGCTACCACTCACCCTCCCTCTCTCAGGATCCCTCACAACTACTGTCACTCAGGCTGCCTCCCTCCCTTCCTCATTGTGATCTCGCTCTCACCCTCCTTTACTGTGACCTCACTCTCACCCTCCCTCACTCAGGCTCCCCTTCACCTTCAATCACCTAGACTCCCTGACACCCTCCCTCACTCAGGTCCCTCTCGCCTTTGCACACTCAGTTCCCTCTCGCCCTCACTCAGGCTCCCTCTCACCCTCACTCACTCGGGCTCCCTCTAACACTCACTCACCTATGCTCCCTCTCACCCTCACTCTCTCAGGCTCCCTCACAACTACTGTCACTCAGGTTGCCTTTGACCCTCCCTCATCGTAC